>NW_027008998.1:20000-60465 GCF_036934945.1 Oncorhynchus masou masou | reverse complement strand
CGTTCAGTTTACGAGGTGATGTACATCCAAATACCTTTTGGGTCAATCTAACCACTTCCGGTTGCTCCAGGAAGCTTAGAATCGACACAGGTAGACCTCATAGTGGTCTGATGGAATGTCATAGAAGACAGGTTCATACAGCATTCATAACCCATATAGACTCCAGGTTGTATTTGGGGAGCAGGCAATGTATTCCTATGGGGAGAGAAGTCAATGCACACTGTTTTTTTGTAAACACCTTCTTTTAACTGTGAAAGGTTAATGCCACACAGTCAAGGTTAGGCTTGCACAGATCAGGAGGACCTTAGGAACAGTCCTGTGTTTGAATTGTCCTTCTAAACCTAACGGTTCCGCCGCTGTCACCCAAAATCCAATGACATTGTGGTGCAGGCATCATTGTGGGCCTATTTTTCTCATGGTCGCTGCGCTCAGACCGAGCGAGCTACGGTCAAGAGGGGCACCTCGTTGGACTCGGCACGGCCTTGGGATTATGTTTATGCCATTGCCTGCTCTCTGTGTCTTTAAACACCACGCTTTGTCACTCCATCCTTGCTGTGTGTGTGTGTGAGAGCTTTTCTTTGACATCTGTTGGGAAAAATGACTGATTTACAGTTCATGGGGGTTGTCTAATCACACATATGAAGTTTTGGACAGATCTGATTTTTTTAACCCTTCCAAACAGCCCCTGAGTCACCAATTATGGCACTTCCGGTTGGCACAGGAAGCTATAAATACACACATGTCTTGACTGACATAGAAACCTAGGGAATCCTGAGTTTTAAGTCTTTAAGTTGAGAATTGACTGATCTACACAGGGTTGAATAATGCAGAGGCCTCGGCACCTTTCGAGGTGATGTACATCCAAATACCTTTTGGGTCAATCTAACCACTTCCGGTTGCTCCAGGAAGCTTAGAATCAACACAGGTAGACCTCATAGTGGTCTGATGGAATGTCATAGAAGACAGGTTCATACAGCATTCATAACCCATAAAGACCCCAGGTTGTATTTAGGGGAGCAGGCAATGTATTCCTATGGGGGAGAAGTCAATGCACACTGTTTTTGTAAACACCTTCTTTTAACTGTGAAAGGTTAATGCCACACAGTCAAGGTTAGGCTTGCACAGATCGGGAGGACCTTAGGAACAGTCCTGTGTTTGAATTGTCCTTCTAAACCTAACGGTTCCGCCGCTGTCACCCAAAATCAAATGACATTGTGGTGCAGGCTTCATTGTGGGCCTATTTTTCTCATGGTCGCTGCGCTCAGACCGAGTGAGCTACGGTCAAGCGGGGCACCTCGTTGGACTCGGCCCTGCCTTGGGATTATGTTTATGCCATTGCCTGCTCTCTGTGTCTTTAAACACCACGCTTTGTCACTCCATCCTTGCTGTGTGTGTGTGTGTGAGAGCTTTTCTTTGACATCTGTTGGGAAAAATGACTGATTTACAGTTCATGGGGGTTGTCTAATCACACATATGAAGTTTTGGACAGATCTGATTTTTTAACCCTTCCAAACAGCCCCTGAGACGCCAATTATGGCACTTCCGGTTGGCACAGGAAGCTATAAATAAACTCATATCCTCATTGGGGTATGCCTTTACAGAATCCTGAGTTTTAAGTCTTTACGTTAAGAACTGAGTTATTTACGGAGGGTTTAGTGAGTGTGTGTTATTTCAGAAAATCATAGAAAATCACAGAAATGTCGCAGAGCTCCGCAGCACATTTTAAAAATACTCGTATGAACACCCTGCAACTGGATCTGTAACCGTTGAAAAAAAAAACACCTATATCTGAACATCACGATCTGGTCAACGTACGATTTCTCGTAAATGACGATAGATAAATGGCCGATTTTTTTATTGACACCGGAGGATCCTTGACTTTGACGTGAAGTGAAAAAATCTTTTCTCTATTTTCATTTTGGACCTTTAATCCCAGAAATATGGCCATAACTCAAAAACCGTTGAGGCCTAGACGCCATCTTGTTCGGGGCCATCTTCCCATAATGCCAAACCTACGCTCACCAAGTTTCGGCTTCGAAATATTTTCGGTTTCCGAGATATGGCACGTCGTGATTCGTGATGTTTTGTCCAATAGCAATATGATTGCTTATGCCCTCTTGTGGGATATTTCGGCATTGCGCAAAAATGGGCTAAAATTTGTTTATTTTATTAAACGAAAACCGAATGTCCGACAAAGTTCATTTGATGACTTCCCGGTAGGTCTGGCCCTACCGCTCGGCCCGACGCCGTCCCGAATTTCTAAAATGTTTTCGGACGTCTAGTAAGGGACCGTACAGTTCCAATAGGGACTTTCTCACTAACTATACGGTGATTGTCGAAATGTTCCCTTAAGGTATGTAAGGGCTGTGAGAGGAGCTGCCACCTGACCGAAATTACGGATGAAACGACGATAGAAATTAGCGAAGCCCAGAAAGCGCTGCAGCTCGACGCGTGACTTAGGAACGGGCCAATCAATGACAGCCTGGACCTTAGCGGGATCCATCTTAATGCCCTCAGCGGAAATAACGGAACCGAGAAAAGGGACAGAGGCGGCATGAAAAGTGCACTTCTCAGCCTTCACATAAAGACAGTTCTCCAAAAGGCGCTGGAGGACGCGTCGCACGTGCTGAACATGAATCGAGAGAGACGGTGAAAAAATCAGGATATCGTCCATGTAAACGAAAACAAAAATGTTCAGCATGTCTCTCAGGACGTCGTTAACTAGTGCCTGAAAGACAGCTGGAGCGTTAACGAGGCCGAAAGGAAGAACCCGGTATTCAAAATGCCCTAACGGAGTGTTAAACGCCGTCTTCCACTCGTCCCCCTCCCTGATGCGCACGAGATGGTAGGCGTTACGAAGGTCCAATTTGGTGAAAAACCTGGCTCCCTGCAGGATCTCGAAGGCTGAAGACATAAGAGGAAGCAGATAATGATTCTTAACTGTTATGTCATTCAGCCCTCGATAATCCACGCATGGGCGCAGGGACCCGTCCTTCTTCTGAACAAAAAAAACCCCGCTCCGGCGGGAGAGGAGGAGGAGACTATGGTACCGGCGTCGAGCGAAACCGACAAATAATCCTCGAGAGCCTTACGTTCGGGAGCCGACAGAGAGTATAATCTACCCCGGGGGGAGTAGTTCCCGGAAGGAGATCAATACTACAGTCATACGACCGGTGTGGAGGAGAGAAGTGGCCTTGGAACGACTGAACACCGTGCGCAGATCGTGATACTCCTCCGGCACCCCTGTCAAATCGCCAGGCTCCTCCTGTGAAGAAGAGACAGAGGAAACAGGAGGGATAGCAGACATTAAACAGGTTACATGACAAGAAACATTCCAGGATAGGATAGTATTACTAGACCAATTAATAGAAGGGTTATGGCGCACTAGCCAGGGATGACCCAAAACAACAGGTGTAAAAGGTGAACGAAAAATTAAAAAAGAAATGGTTTCGCTATGATTACCAGAGACAGTGAGGGTTAAAGGCAGCGTCTCACGCTGAATCTTGGGGAGAGAACTACCATCTAAAGCGAACAAGGCCGTGGGCTCCCCTAACTGTCTGAGAGGAATGTCATGTTCCCGAGCCCAGGTCTCGTCCATAAAACAGCCCTCCGCCCCCAGAGTCTATCAAGGCACTGCAGGAAGCAGATGAACCGGGCCAGCGGAGATGGACCGGAAAGGTAGTGCGTGATCCAGAAGGAGAGGCCTGAGTAGTTGCGCTCACCAGTAGCCCTCCTCTTACTGATGAGCTCTGGCTTTTACTGGACATGAGGTGACAAAATGACCAGCGGAGCCGCAGTAGAGACAGAGGCGATTGGTGATTCTCCTTTCCCTCTCCTTGGCCGAGATGCGGATACCCCCCAGCTGCATAGGCTCAGCATCCGAGCCGGCGGAGGAGGGTGGCAGTGATGCGGCAGGTGGCAGTGATGTGGAGAGGGGAGCAACGGAGAACGCGAGCTCCTTTCCACGAGCTCGGCGACGAAGATCAAACCGTCGCTCTATGCGAATAGCGAGAGCTATTAAGGAGTCCAGACTGGAAGGAACCTCCCGGGAGAGGATCTCATCCTTAACCTCGACGAGGAGACCCTCCAGAAAACGAGCGAGCAAAGCCGGCTCGTTCCAGTCACTAGAGGCAGCGAGTGCGAAACTCAATAGAATAATCCGTTATGGATCGATTCCCCTGACATAGGGAAGACAGGGCCCTGGAAGCCTCCTCGCCAAAAACAGAACGGTCAAAAACCCGTATCATCTCCTCCTTAAAGTCCTGATACTGGTTAATACACTCAGCCCTCGCCTCCCAGACTGCCGTGCCCCACTCACGCGCCCGTCCGGTAAGGAGAGAAATGGCGTAGGCGATGCGGGCTGCGCTCCTGGAGTAAGTGTTGGGCTGGAGAGAGAACACCACATCACACTGAGTGAGGAATGAGCGGCACTCAGTGGGCTCCCCAGAGTAACACGGCGGGTTGTTGATCCTGGGCTCCGGAGACTCGGAAACCCTGGAAGTGGGCGGTGGATCGAGGTGGAGTTGGTGAACCTGTCTTGTGAGGTCGGAGACTTGGACGGCCAGGGTCTCAACGGCATGTTGAGCAGCAGACAATTCCTCCTCGTGTCTGCCTAGCATCGCTCCCTGGATCTCGACGGCGGAGTGAAAAGGGTCCGGAGCCGCTGGGTCCATTCTCGGTCTGATTCTTCTGTTATGAACTTGAGTGAAGACCCAAAAGCGGTTTTAACAGAAAACAGAGTTCTTTAATGAAAAAACAGGAATGGCATAAATCCTCTTCCAACGTTGTCAGCGGAACAAAAAAAAGAACGTTAGTATAGTGCAGGATGCACCTGCCAGGCAGACTCCGACAGGACAGGACAAGGTGGAAGCAAACGAGACGACAGCTTGCTTCTGGCATCAAAAACTCAAACAAGAATCAGACACTGAAAGTAGCAGGAACAGAGAGAGAAATAGAGACCTAATCAGAGGGGGAAGAGAGAACAGGTGGGAACGAGTGAATGAGCTAGTTAGGGGAGATGTAGAACAGCTGAGGAATGAGAGACAGAGAAGGTAACCTAAAAAGACCAGCAGAGAGAGACAGAGTGAAGAGAAAGGACAGGAACAGACATAACAAGACATGACACTCTGACCTGATTTATGATCTCTTGCCTGTCCCCGACTTGCTTTTTGCCTCCAACTATTGTTATAATAAATATCGGAGCTCAACCATCTGCCTCCTATGTCTGCATTTGGGTCTCGTCTTGTGTCCATATAGATACAGCAGTATAGAGGAAGTTATTACAGCTTCTTACAAAAGAAACAGCAGTACAGAGGAATTGCAAGTTTGAGTAGTGGTTGAGAACCAATACCCAGTCCTGTCCACTATCTGAGTCCAGTGTGGTTGAGAACCGTTTTGGGATAATCACGCTATACAAGCGTGCCGTGAAAAGGCCCAACCCCCTTACCAAGGCCTGATTCCGAGAGAGATGCACAGCGAACCAAGGCATTTTCACGTAAATACATGAATGATTTCATACTCCAAGCAGGCGGCGGTTTGTGTGTAAAGTATAGGAGTACTATAAGTGAGAGTAGTTTCTAAAATGTACCAACTTTAAGTGTCTCTGTCCCTCTCTCTCTCTCTCTCTCTCTCTCTCTCTCTCTCTCTCTCTCTCCATGTCTTTTGTAACAAGCAGCCATGTTGTTGTCAGTCCGCTAGGGACCTGTTTTTAACCTATTAAGTGTGTATGTTTATCCTGTGTTACCATTTAGTTAGCTAGTAAATAAATAATTAAATCAATTTGTGTAGTACTGAATCATAAGTAAGGCTTGGGTTTTGGCAGATGTTAAGAGGTTACGACTGTTCACAATGATGATATGATACGAGGTTATGATTTAATAAGTTGACTGTTTATAGATGTGACAGGTAAAGGCCTTTAGTGTTTAATTTTAAGATATTATAACTCTTTAAAGAATCGCTCTCGTGGTTCCCCAGATCCTAATGAGTTAGATGTTACGTGATTAATTTAATCGGGTAACAATGAAACATATTTAGGTAATTAGATGAATAACAGACTTCAGATTGATGTTAAAGTCAAGTCACGACACCCCTTATTACCCTCATGGGCCTTGGTCAAAAGTAGTGTACTATGTAGGGAATAGGGTGCGATTTGGGACTCATCCTACGCTTCTATATGGCGTATAGATGAAGAAGATACTTGTGGTTTTTAGGAAAGAACTGTTGATTTCTTTACCATGAATCATTTCTTTTCCATTTTGGTTTCTGGCACATTGTGCGTCCCAAAGAGCACCCTACCGCCTACGCACCACGTAGGGTTCTGGTCTAAAGTAGTGCGGACAGGAGGGAATAGGGAGCCATTTGGGAGGCAGACTAGGTGAGTGAGGAATGTAGGCAGTATAATAGAAACTTCTCAACCTCAGCAGTTAGCTGGGTTATCTGTGGAGGAAACATCTCTCCCGGAGACACTCTAACCGACAGTCAAATCGCCTTGACAACCGGCTAGGTTTTTGTTCTTGGATATTAACAGCCCTCGTAAATAAAGGATCTTCGGTCCGAAGTCTCTGCGATTTGTTATGTTTTGTTGTTGTTGTTGAAGTCGGGTAAATATTTGTGTGTTTGTTTATGTACCAAGGTTTCTTTGACACGTTGAGTTTATTTCTCAAGGAAGTAAAGAAAGCAGCCAATAGAATAGGGTTCGGGGTGGACAGTCAGACGAACAGGCAGACAACAGCCAAATTCATTCTTCTGTGGAAACAAGTGTTGGCGGTTGGTTTGTTGGCGCATAGCACATATCTATTGACAGTCTTCTCAACAGCAGTCCAAAGCTACTAGGTTTTATAATTAACCACTAGGAAGCTGCAAGCGGTAGGGAGCATGTGGGATGGACAGTTTACTCTCCTCTGATAGGACTCTGGTCAAAAGTAGTGCACTATATAGGAAATAAGATGCCCTTTGGGACGTGGGCTCTGTGGAGGGTACATTGGCTGCGAGGGTACGGCGGTGTGATGGCAGAGAGATGGAAGGTTGACATTTTTCAAATTGCATTTGATTGATCTTCTCCACCCCACAGTGAGGCAGGCAGGGAAAAGGCTAACTCTCTACTCTCTCCCCTCTCCCTTTCCTCTCCTCCCACTTATCTCTTCCTCTTCTCTCTTCTCTCTCTCTCTACCTCTCATCTCTCTCTCATCTCCCTCGCTTACCCTCTCCCTCATCATCTCTCTCTACTCTCTCTCTCTCTCCATCTCTCTCACTACCACTCTCTCCTCTTCCTCTCTCTCGCTCCCTTTCCATCCCTCTCTCTTTTCCTTTGATGCCTCTGCCACTCTGCCTGTGTGCTGTCTATCTGTAGTCTGTCTGTCCACACTGCTGTCTGTCTGCATGTCCACACTGCCCACCTGTCTGCATGTCCACACTGCTGTCTGTCTGCATGTCCACACTGCTGTCTGTCTACATGTCCACACTGCTGTCTGTCTGCATGTCCACACTGCTGTCTGTCTGCATGTCCACACTGCTGTCTGTCTGCATGTCCACACTGCTGTCTGTCTGCATGTCCACACTGCTGTCTGTCTGCATGTCCACACTGCCCATCTGTCTGCATTTCCACACTGCTGTCTGTCTGCATGTCCTTACTGCCCACCTGTCTGCATGTCCACACTGCCCACCTGTCTGCATGTCCACACTGCTGTCTCTCTGCATGTCCACACTGCTGTCTGTCTGCATGTCCACACTGCTGTCTCTCTGCATGTCCACACTGCCCACCTGTCTGCATGTCCACACTGCTGTCTGTCTGCATGCCCACACTGCTGTCTGTCTGCATGTCCACACTGCTGTCTGTCTGCATGTCCACACTGCCCACCTGTCTGCATGTCCACACTGCTGTCTGTCTGCATGTCCACACTGCTGTCTGTCTGCATGCCCACACTGCTGTCTGTCTGCATGTCCACACTGCTGTCTGTCTGCATGTCCACGCTGCTGTCTCTCTGCATGTCCACACTGCTGTCTCTCTGCATGTCCACACTGCTGTCTGTCTGCATGTCCACACTGCTGTCTGTCTGCATGTCCACACTGCTGTCTGTCTGCATGTCCACACTGCTGTCTGTCTGCATGTCCACACTGCCGTCTGTCTGCATGTCCACACTGCTGTCTGTCTGCATGTCCACGCTGCTGTCTGTCTGCATGTCCACACTGCTGTCTGTCTGCATGTCCACACTGCTGTCTCTCTGCATGTCCACACTGCTGTCTCTCTGCATGTCCACACTGCTCTGTACTGCCATCAACATATTCAACCATCATACTATTTCACCATGAAAACTTCTTATCTTAGACAGGGTAGACTGTACATCAAAGCATCAAACCTCTCCCTGTATTTCTCCCCTCTCACTCCATCTGTCTGGCCATTAGTCATGTAAGCAGTAGTGTCCGGGCAAGACAGACAAAAAGACTGGGGATGTGTTGCCCTTTCAGCTCATTAACCTATAAGAGTCGAAACCCTGGGGGGTTTTAACCAAGCCAGTTATAATGAAGTAATGATGTCTGGACTTAACACCCTACTACTGCTCCTCTCCTCTCTCCTCTCCTCTCTCCTCTCCTCTCTCCTCTCCTCTCCTCTCTGTAAACACTGTCCAACAGAGCTGCTGCCATGGTAATTTCAGGTTTTGGTCTGCGGGGGCTCACAGGGATGTCACACTGGGCACAGAAGTCAATTCAATGTGGAAACAACATTGATTCAACCAGTGTTTGCCCAGTCAGGTGTTTTCTCTTTATAGCAAAAAGGACTGCAAAAAATGTGACATTTTCTGCCATTCAAAGTAATTAATATGAATTTCGTTACGCTAACATTAACATCTGAGAGAGAGGTAGCGGTAGACGTAGATGTAGTGGAGAAAGAGAGAGAGAGAGAGAGAGACAGAGAGAGGGGGAGAGAGAGACAGGGAGAGAGACAGAGAGAGAGACAGAGAGAGAGAGAGAGAGAGAGAGAGAGACAGAGAGAGAGAGAGAGAGAGAGATGCGCATTAACATCTGAGAGAGAGATAGCGGTAGAGGTAGATGTAGTGGAGAGAGAGAGAGAGAGAGAGAGAGATGCCCGTATGCCCCCCTAGGCACAACTATGACAACATAACCAACAAAAACGGGTCACAACTCCTGCAGCTCTGTCGCACGCTGGGTATGTACATAGTCAATGGTAGGCTTCGAGGGGACTCCTATGGTAGGTACACCTATAGCTCATCTCTTGGCAGTAGTACTGTAGACTACTTTATCACTGACCTCAACCCAGAGTCTCTCAGAGCGTTCACAGTCAGCCCACTGACACCCCTATCAGACCACAGCAAAATCACAGTCTACCTAAACAGAGCAATACTCAATCATGAGGCATCAAAGCCAAAGGAACTGAGTAACATTAAGAAATGCTATAGATGGAAGGAATGCAGTTTGGAAACCTACCAAAAAACAATTAGGCAACAACAAATTCAATCCCTTTTAGACAATTTCCTGGGTAAAATGTTCCACTGTAATAGTGAAGGTGTAAACTTGGCAGTAGAAAATCTTAACAGTATATTTGACCTCTCAGCTTCCCTATCAAATCTAAAAATCTCAAATAGAAAACCGAAGAAAATTAACAACAATGACAAATGGTTTGATGAAGAATGCAAAAATCTAAGAAAGAAATTGAGAAACCTGTCCAACAAAAAAAATAGAGACCCAGAAAACCAGAGTCTACGCCTTCACTATGGTGAATCACTAAAACAATACAGAAATACACTACGGAAAAAGAAGGAACAGCATGTCAGGAATCAGCTCAATGTAATTGAAGAATCCATAGACTCTAACCACTTCTGGGAAAATTGGAAAACACTAAACAAACAACAACACGAAGAATTATCTATCCAAAAT
Organism: Oncorhynchus masou masou; assembly: GCF_036934945.1. NCBI lineage: Eukaryota > Metazoa > Chordata > Actinopteri > Salmoniformes > Salmonidae > Oncorhynchus > Oncorhynchus masou. The sequence goes on along the minus strand of NW_027008998.1, from coordinate 50,574 downwards.
GGAGATGTATGGGTAAACCACTTCTCCAATCATTTTGGCTCTATAACAAAGAATCAAGAGCAAAAACATATACATGATCAAATACAGATCTTAGAATCAACTATTAAAGACTACCAGAACCCACTGGATTCTCCAATTACATTGAATGAGTTACAGGACAAAATAAAAACCCTCCAACCCAAAAAGGCCTGTGGTGTTGATGGTATCATCAATGAAATGATCAAATATACAGACAACAAATGCCAATTGGTTATACTAGAACTCTTTAACATCATTGTCACGACTTCCGCCGAAGTTGGCTCTCCTGCCCATTCGGGTGGTGCTCGGCGGTCGTCGTCACCGTCCTATTAGCCACTACTGATCCCTTTTTCGTGTATCTGTTGGTTTTGTCTAATTGGTTTCACCTGTGTGTTTTTTAGTTAATTAGTGTCTGTATTTAATGTAGGTTGTCCCGCCCTTGTTTTGTGCGGGATTGTTTATTTTGTCATTTCGTTTTGTCTGTCGGTGTTTGCTGTTTTGTTATTCTCCGGTTAGTCTTTATCCTGTGTTGGATATATTCACCCTGTCTGTATTTGGGTTGACCGTTTTTTGTTTTTGTTCACCGGAGAATAAACTTTATATCGCTATCTGCTCTCTGCGCCTGATTCCACCCACCTTGATTAGACGTGACAATCATCCTTAGCTCTGGCATCTTCCCCAATATTTGGAACCAAGGACTGATCACCCCAATCCACAAAAATGGAGACAAATTTGACCCCAATAACTACCGCGGAATATGCTTCAACAGTAACCTTGGGAAAATCCTCTGCATTATCATTAACAGCAGACTCGTACATTTCCTCAATGAAAACAATGTACTGAGCAAATGTCAAATTGGCTTTTTACCAAATTACCGTACAACAGACCATGTATTCACCCTGCACACCCTAATTGACAACCAAACAAACCAAAACAAAGGCAAAGTCTTCTCATGCTTTGTTGATTTCAAAAAAAGCCTTCGACTCAACTTGGCATGAGGGTCTGCTATACAAACTGATGGAAAGTGGTGTTGGGGGTAAAACATACGACATCATAAAATCCATGTACACAAACAACAATTGTGCGGTTAAAATTGTCCAAAAAAACACACATTTCTTCACACAGGGTCGTGGGGTTAGACAGGGATGCAGCTTAAGCCCCACCCTCTTCAACATATATATCAACGAACTGGCGCGGGCACTAGAAAAGTCTGCAGCACCTGGCCTCACCCTACTAGAATCTGAAGTCAAATGTCTGCTGTTTGCTGATGATCTGGTGCTTCTGTCACCAACCAAGGAGGGCCTACAGCAGCACCTAGATCTTATGCACAGATTCTGTCAGACCTGGGCCCTGACAGTAAATCTCAGTAAGACCAAAATAATGGTGTTCCAAAAAAGGTCCAGTCACCAGGACCACAAATAAAAATTCCATCTAGACACTGTTGCCCTAGAGCACACAAAAAACTATACATACCTTGGCCTAAACATCAGCGCCACAGGTAACTTCCACAAAGCTGTGAACGATCTGAGAGACAAGGCAAGAAGGGCATTCTATGCCACCAAAAGGAACATAAATTCAACATACCAATTAGGATTTGGCTAAAAATACTTGAATCAGTCACAGAGCCCATTGCCCTTTATGGTTGTGATGTCTGGGGTCCGCTCACCAACCAAGACTTCACAAAATGGGACAAACACCAAATTGAGACTCTGCACGCAGAATTCTGCAAAAATATCCTCCGTGTACAACGTAGAACACCAAATAATGCATGCAGAGCAGAATTAGGCCGATACCCACTAATTATCAAAATCCAGAAAAGAGCTGTTAAATTCTATAACCACCTAAAAGGAAGCGATTCCCAAACCTTCCACAACAAAGCCATCACCTACAGAGAGATGAACCTGGAGAAGAGTCCCCTAAGCAAGCTGGTCCTGGGGCTCTGTTCACAAACACACCCTACAGAGTTCCATGACAACAGCACAATTAGACCCAACCAAATCATGAGAAAACAAAAAGATAATTACTTGACACATTGGAAAGAATTAACAAAAAAACAGAGCAAACTAGAATGCTATTTGGTCCTACACAGAGAGTACACAGCGGCAGAATACCTGACCACTGTGACTGACCCAAAATTAAGGAAAGCTTTGACTATGTACAGACTCAGCGAGCATAGTCTTGCTATTGAGAAAGGCCGCCGTAGGCAGACATGGCTCTCAAGAGAAGACAGGCTATGTGCTCACTGCCCACAAAATGAGGTGGAAACTGAGCTGCACTTCCTAACCTCCTGCCCAATGTATGACCATATTAGAGAGACATATTTCCCTCAGATTACAGAGATCCACAAAGAATTCGAAAACAAATCCAATTTTGAAAAACTCCCATATCTACGGGTGAAATTCCACAGTGTGCCATCAGAGCAGCAAGATTTGTGACCTGTTGCCACGAGAAAAGGGCAACCAGTGAAGAACACACACCATTGTAAATACAACCCATATCTATGCTTATTTATTTTAGAGAGAGAGAGAGAGAGAGAGAGAGAGAGAGAGATGCGCATTAACATCTGCTAACCATGTGTATGTGACAAATACAATTTGATTTGAATTTAGACATTTCATTAGTGAGAGTCCACGGCTAACGACAAACGTTCCCACAACTTTAGAGAACGTTCCCTTAAGAGTCTCATTCAGTCATTAACTAACCGTTCCATAGTTCCTGTGGTGTGCAAGGAATGTTTCCCGAGAAACCATTCCCTTAAATGTCAAATAAAACTCACAGAGAACGTTGTCACCACGTTCTCAGAATTAGATTTAGATTTAAGATTTGTAGATTTTAAGGTTGTAGACACGTTTCATGGGAACATTGCAAGAACATTCATGTGTCCAGTTTTCTGTTTGTGTGTATCCCTGGCAACAGTAACACGGTGTGAGTGGTTCACCAATGAGGGCCTTGATTGGCTTGACAACAGTAACACGGTGTGAGTGGTTCACCAATGAGGGCCTTGATTGGCTTGACAACAGTAACACGGTGTGAGTGGTTCACCAATGAGGGCCTTGATTGGCTTGACAACAGTAACAAGGTGGGATGTGAACACACCTGTTCTTACACAATTCCCATTAAACTTATTTTCTGAGAACACGGCAACCATGTTCTGTATATGTTTTGGTGGGACGTTGTTGGAAAAGTCTCCTAAACCAGACAGTGCATTTTTATTTTTAATGTTACCCCATTTTCTCCCCAATTTTGTGGTATCCAATTGTTAGTAGTTACTATCTATGTCTCATTCTCCCGTAGGGGCTCGGGTGAGACGAAGGTCAAGAACCATGCGTCCACAACCCAACCAAGCCGCACTGCTTCTTAACAAAGCGCGCATCCATCCCAGAAACCAGCCACACCAATGTGTTGGAGAAAACACCATACACCTAGCAACCTGGTTAGCCTGCAAAGCACACGGCCTGCCACGGAAGTCCCTAGTGCGCGATGAGACAAGGATATCCCTACCGGTCAAACCCTCCCTAACCCTCCCTACCATTACCACTACCACTACCACTACCTCTATCTCTACCACTACCACAACCTCTATCTCGACCACTACCACTACCACTACCACCACCTCTACCACTACCTCTACCACTACCATTACCACTACCACTACCACAAGCTCTATCTCGACAACTACCTCTGCCACTACCACTACCTCTACCTCTAACACGACCTCTACCACTACCACTACCTCTTCCTCTACCACTACATCTACCACTACCACTACCTCTACCACTACCTCTACCACTCCCACTACCTCTACCACTACCATTACCACTACCACTACCTCTATCTCTACCACTACCACTATCTCTAACTCTACCACTACCTCTACCACTACCATTACCACTACCAATACCTCTATCTCTACCACTACCACTATCTCTACCTCTACCACTACCTCTACCACTACCATTACCAGTACCACTACCACTACCTCTATCTCAACCACTACCACTACCACTATCTCTACTCTACCTCTACCACTACGACTACCTCTACCAATACCCTTACCACTACCACTACCTCTACCACTACCATTACCACTACCACTAACTCTATCTCTACCACGACCACTACCTCTATCTCTAACACGACCACTACCACTACCACTACCTCTACCACTACCATTACCACTACCTCTACCAATACCTCTACCACTACCATTACCAGTACAGCTACCACTAGCTCTATCTCTACCACTACCACTACCACTACCACTATCTCTACCTCTACCACTACCACTACCTCTACCAATACCTCTACCACTACCTCTACCACTACCATTACAACTACCACTACCACTACCTCTATCTCTACCACAACCACTACCACTACCTCTACCACTACCTCTACCACTACCATCACCACTACCACTACCACTAGCTATATCTCTACCACTACCTCTACCACTACCTCTACCTCTACCACTACCTCTACAACAACCTCTACCACTACCACTACCTCTACCACTACCACTACCTCTACCTCTTCCACTACCTCTACCTCTACCTCTACCACTACCACTACCTCTACCACTACCACTACCTCTACCTCTACCACTACCTCTACCACTACCACTACCTCTACCACTACCTCTACCTCTACCACTACCACTACCTCTACCAATACCTCTACCACTACCTCTACCACTACCATTACAACTACCACTACCACTACCTCTATCTCTACCACGACCACTACCTCTACCACTACCTCTACCACAACCTCTACCACTACCACTACCTCTACCACTACCACTACCTCTACCTCTACAACCACCTCTACCTCTACCTCTACCACTACCACTACCTCTACCACTACCACCACCTCTACCTCTACCACTACCATTACTTCTCTAACAATTCCACTTCCTCTACCTCTACCTCTACCACTACCACTACCTCAACCACTACCTCTACCACAAGCACTACCACTACCTCTACCTCTACCACTACTACTACCTCTACCACTATCTCTACCACTACATCTACCTCTACCACTACCACAACCTCTACATCTGCCACTATCACTACTTGTCTTCCAATACCACTACCTCTACCAAAACTCTACCACCACCTCTCTACCACTACCACTACCTCTACCACTACCTCTACCACTACCTCTACCACTACCACTACCTCTACCACTACCTCTACCTCCACCTCTACCACTACCACTAGATCTATCTCTACCACTACCTCTACCACTACCACTACCACTACCTCTACCACTATCTCTACCACTACCATTACCACTACCACTACCTCTACCACCACCTCTACCACAACCACTATCTCTACCACTACCTCTACCACTACCTGTACCACTACCACTACCACTATCTCTACCTCTAACACTACCTCTACCACTACCACTACCACTACCACTACCTCTACCACTACCTCTACCACTACCTCTACCACCACCTCTACCTCTACCACTACCATTACTTTTCTACCAATTCCACTTCCTCTACCACTATCTCTACCACCACCTCTCTTCCTCTACCTCTACCACTACCACTACCACTATCTCTACCATTACCACTACCACTATCTCTACCTCTACCACGACCTCTACCACTACCATTACTACTACCACTACCACTACCTCTATCTCTACAACTACCACTACCACTATCTCTACCATTACCACTACCACTATCTCTACCTCTAACACTACCTCTACCACTACCACTACCACGACCTCCACCACTACCACTACCTCTACCACTACTACTACCACGACCTCTACCACTACCACTACCTCTACCACTACCACTACCACGACCTCTACCACTACCACTACCATTACCTCTACCACTACCACTACCTCTACCACTACCACTACCACTAGCTCTATCTCTACCACTACCTCTACCACTACCACTACCACGACCTCTACCACTACCTCTACCACTACTACTACCACGACCTCTACCACTACCACAACCTCTATCTCGACCACTACTACTACCACTACCACCACCTCTACCACTACCTCTACCACTACCATTACCACTACCACTACCACAAGCTCTATCTCGACCACTACCTCTGCCACTACCACTACCTCTACCTCTAACACGACCTCTACCACTACCACTACCTCTACCTCTACCACTACCTCTACCACTACCATTACCACTACCACTACCTCTATCTCTACCACTACCACTATCTCTACCTCTACCACTACCTCTACCACTACCATTACCACTACCAATACCTCTATCTCTACCACTACCACTATCTCTACCTCTACCACTACCTCTACCACTACCATTACCAGTACCACTACCACTACCTCTATCTCAACCACTACCACTACCACTATCTCTACTCTACCACTACGACTACCTCTACCAATACCTCTACCACTAACACTACCTCTACCACTACCATTACCACTACCACTAACTCTATCTCTACCACGACCACTACCTCTATCTCTAACACGACCACTACCACTACCACTACTTCTACCACTACCATTACCACTACCTCTACCAATACCTCTACCACTACCATTACCAGTATAGCTACCACTAGCTCTATCTCTACCACTACCACTATCTCTACCTCTACCACTACCACTACCTCTACCAATACCTCTACCACTACCTCTACCACTACCATTACAACTACCACTACCACTACCTCTATCTCTAACACGACCACTACCACTACCTCTACCACTACCTCTACCACTACCATCACCACTACCACTACCACTAGCTATATCTCTACCACTACCTCTACCACTACCTCTACCTCTACCACTACCTCTACCACAACCTCTACCACTACCAAAACCTCTACCACTACCACTACCTCTACCTCTACCACTACCTCTACCTCTACCTCTACCACTACCACTACCTCTACCACTTCCACTACCTCTACCTCTACCACTACCTCTACCACTACCACTACCTCTACCACTACCTCTACCTCTACCACTACCACTACCTCTACCAATACCTCTACCACTACCTCTACCACTACCATTACAACTACCACTACCACTACCTCTATCTCTACCACGACCACTACCTCTACCACTACCTCTACCACAACCTCTACCACTACCACTACCTCTACCACTACCACTACCTCTACCTCTACCACTACCTCTACCTCTACCTCTACCACTACCACTACCTCTACCACTACCACCACCTCTACCTCTACCACTACCATTACTTCTCTAACAATTCCACTTCCTCTACCACTACCTCAACCACTACCTCTACCACAAGCACTACCACTACCTCTACCTCTACCACTACTACTACCTCTTCCACTATCTCTACCACTACATCTACCTCTACCACTACCACGACCTCTACATCTGCCACTATCACTACTTCTCTTCCAATACCACTACCTCTACCAAAACTCTACCACCACCTCTCTACCACTACCACTACCTCTACCACTACCTCTACCACTACCTCTACCACTACCACTACCTCTACCACTACCTCTACCTCCACCTCTACCACTACCACTAGATCTATCTCTACCACTACCTCTACCACTACCACTACCACTACCTCTACCTCTACCACTATCTCTACCACTACCATTACCATTACCACTACCTCTACCACCACCTCTACCACAACCACTATCTCTACCACTACCTCTACCACTACCTGTACCACTACCACTACCACTATCTCTACCTCTACCACTACCTCTACCACTACCTCTACCACTACCACTACCTCTACCACTACCTCTACCACTACCTCTACCACCACCTCTACCTCTACCACTACCATTACTTCTCTACCAATTCCACTTCCTCTAACCACTATCTCTACCACCACCTCTCTTCCTCTACCTCTACCACTACCACTACCACTATCTCTACCATTACCACTACCACTATCTCTACCTCTACCACGACCTCTACCACTACCATTACTACTACCACTACCACTACCTCTATCTCTACAACTACCACTACCACTATCTCTACCATTACCACTACCACTATCTCTACCTCTAACACTACCTCTACCACTACCACTACCACGACCTCTACCACTACCACTACCTCTACCACTACTACTACCACGACCTCTACCACTACCACTACCTCTACCACTACCACTACCACGACCTCTACCACTACCACTACCATTACCTCTACCACTACCACTACCTCTACCACTACCACTACCACTGCCACTAGCTCTATCTCTACCACTACCTATACCACTACCACTACCACTACCACGACCTCTACCACTACCTCTACCACTACTACTACCACGACCTCTACCACTACCACAACCTCTATCTCGACCACTACTACTACCACTACCACCACCTCTACCACTACCTCTACCACTACCATTACCACTACCACTACCACAAGCTCTATCTCGACCACTACCTCTGCCACTACCACTACCTCTACCTCTAACACGACCTCTACCACTACCACTACCTCTACCTCTACCACTACCACTACCTCTACCACTACCATTACCACTACCACTACCTCTATCTCTACCACTACCACTATCTCTACCTCTACCACTACCTCTACCACTACCACTACCTCTACCACTACCACTTCCTCTACCACTACCATTACCACTACCACTACCTCTATCTCTACCACTACCACTATCTCTACCTCTACCACTACCTCTACCACTACCATTACCAGTACCACTACCACTACCTCTATCTCAACCACTACCACTACCACTATCTCTTCTCTACCTCTACCACTACTACTACCTCTACCAATACCTCTACCACTACCACTACCTCTACCACTACCATTACCACTACCACTAACTCTATCTCTACCACGACCACTACCTCTATCTCTAACACGACCACTACCACTACCACCACCTCTACCACTACCATTACCACTACTTCTACCAATACCTCTACCACTACCCCTACCACGACCTCTACCACTACCACTACCATTACCACTACCACTACCTCTACCACTACCACTACCACTACCACTAGCTCTATCTCTACCACTACCTCTACCACTACCACTACCACGACCTCTACCACTACCTCTACCACTACTACTACCACGACCTCTACCACTACCACAACCTCTATCTCGACCACTACCACTACCACTACCACCACCTCTACCACTACCTCTACCACTACCATTACCACTACCACTACCACAAGCTCTATCTCGACCAATACCTCTGCCACTACCACTACCTCTACCTCTAACACGACCTCTACCACTACCACTACCTCTACCTCTACCACTACATCTACCACTACCACTACCACTACCTCTACCACTACCACTACCTCTACCACTACCATTACCACTACCACTACCTCTATCTCTACCACTACCACTATCTCTACTTCTACCACTACCTCTACCACTACCACTACCTCTACCACTACCATTACCACTACCACTACCTCTATCTCTACCACTACCACTATCTCTACCTCTACCTCTACCTCTACCACTACCATTACCACTACCACTACCTCTATCTCTACCACTACCACTATCTCTACCTCTACCACTACCTCTACCACTACCATTACCAGTACCACTACCACTACCTCTATCTCAACCACTACCACTACCACTATCTCTACTCTACCTCTACCACTACGACTACCTCTACCAATACCTCTACCACTACCACTACCTCTACCACTACCATTACCACTACCACTAACTCTATCTCTACCACGACCACTACCTCTATCTCTAACATGACCACTACCACTACCACTACCTCTACCACTACCATTACCACTACCTCTACCAATACCTCTACCACTACCATTACCAGTACCACTACCACTAGCTCTATCTCTACCACTACCACTACCACTATCTCTACCTCTACCACTACCACTACCTCTACCAATACCTCTACCACTACCACTACCTCTACCACTACCATTACAACTACCACTACCACTACCTCTACCTCTACCACGACCTCTACCACTACCATTACTACTACCACTACCACTACCTCTATCTCTACAACTACCACTACCACTATCTCTACCATTACCACTACCACTATCTCTACCTCTAACACTACCTCTACCACTACCACTACCACGACCTCTACCACTACCACTACCTCTACCACTACTACTACCACGACCTCTACCACTACCACTACCTCTACCACTACCACTACCACGACCTCTACCACTACCACTACCATTACCTCTACCACTACCACTACCTCTACCACTACCACTACCACTGCCACTAGCTCTATCTCTACCACTACCTCTACCACTACCACTACCACTACCACGACCTCTACCACTACCTCTACCACTACTACTACCACGACCTCTACCACTACCACAACCTCTATCTCGACCACTACTACTACCACTACCACCACCTCTACCACTACCTCTACCACTACCATTACCACTACCACTACCACAAGCTCTATCTCGACCACTACCTCTGCCACTACCACTACCTCTACCTCTAACACGACCTCTACCACTACCACTACCTCTACCTCTACCACTACCACTACCTCTACCACTACCATTACCACTACCACTACCTCTATCTCTACCACTACCACTATCTCTACCTCTACCACTACCTCTACCACTACCACTACCTCTACCACTACCATTACCACTACCACTACCTCTATCTCTACCACTACCACTATCTCTACCTCTACCACTACCTCTACCACTACCATTACCACTACCACTACCTCTATCTCTACCACTACCACTATCTCTACCTCTACCACTACCTCTACCACTACCATTACCAGTACCACTACCACTACCTCTATCTCAACCACTACCACTACCACTATCTCTACTCTACCTCTACCACTACGACTACCTCTACCAATACCTCTACCACTACCACTACCTCTACCACTACCATTACCACTACCACTAACTCTATCTCTACCACGACCACTACCTCTATCTCTAACACGACCACTACCACTACCACCACCTCTACCACTACCATTACCACTACTTCTACCAATACCTCTACCACTACCCCTACCACGACCTCTACCACTACCACTACCATAACCACTACCACTACCTCTACCACTACCACTACCACTACCACTAGCTCTATCTCTACCACTACCTCTACCACTACCACTACCACGACCTCTACCACTACCTCTACCACTACTACTACCACGACCTCTACCACTACCACAACCTCTATCTCGACCACTACCACTACCACTACCACCACCTCTACCACTACCTCTACCACTACCATTACCACTACCACTACCACAAGCTCTATCTCGACCAATACCTCTGCCACTACCACTACCTCTACCTCTAACACGACCTCTACCACTACCACTACCTCTACCTCTACCACTACATCTACCACTACCACTACCTCTACCACTACCTCTACCACTACCACTACCTCTACCACTACCATTACCACTACCACTACCTCTATCTCTACCACTACCACTATCTCTACCTCTACCACTACCTCTACCACTACCACTACCTCTACCACTACCATTACCACTACCACTACCTCTATCTCTACCACTACCACTATCTCTACCTCTACCTCTACCTCTACCACTACCATTACCACTACCACTACCTCTATCTCTACCACTACCACTATCTCTACCTCTACCACTACCTCTACCACTACCATTACCAGTACCACTACCACTACCTCTATCTCAACCACTACCACTACCACTATCTCTACTCTACCTCTACCACTACGACTACCTCTACCAATACCTCTACCACTACCACTACCTCTACCACTACCATTACCACTACCACTAACTCTATCTCTACCACGACCACTACCTCTATCTCTAACATGACCACTACCACTACCACTACCTCTACCACTACCATTACCACTACCTCTACCAATACCTCTACCACTACCATTACCAGTACCACTACCACTAGCTCTATCTCTACCACTACCACTACCACTATCTCTACCTCTACCACTACCACTACCTCTACCAATACCTCTACCACTACCACTACCTCTACCACTACCATTACAACTACCACTACCACTACCTCTATCTCTACCACGACCACTACCACTACCTCTACCACTATCTCTACCACTACCATCACCACTACCACTACCACTAGCTATATCTCTACCACTACCTCTACCACTACCACTACCTCTACCTCTACCACTACCTCTACCACAACTTCTACCACTACCACTACCTCTACCACTACCACTACCTCTACCTCTACCACTACCTCTACCTCTACCACTACCTCTACCACTACCACTACCTCTACCACTACCTCTACCTCTACCACTACCTCTACCACTACCACTACCGCTATCTCTACCTCTACCACTACCTCTACCACCACCTCTACCTCTACCACTACCATTACTTCTCTAACAATTCCACTTCCTCTACCTCTACCTCTACCACTACCACTACCTCAACCACTACCTCTACCACGAGCACTACCACTAACTCTACCTCTACCACTACTACTACCTCTACCACTATCTCTACCACTACATCTACCTCTACCACTACCACGACCTCTACATCTGCCACTATCACTACTTCTCTTCCAATACCACTACCTCTACCAAAACTCTACCACCACCACTCTACCACTACCACTACCTCTACCACTACCTCTACCACTACCTCTACCACTACCTCTACCACTACCACTACCTCTACCTCCACCTCTACCACTACCACTAGATCTATCTCTACCACTACCTCTACCACTACCTCTACCACGACCTCTACCACTACCACTATCTCTACCACTACCTCTACCACGACCTCTACCACGACCACTATCTCTACCACTACCTCTACCACTACCAGTACCACTACCACTACCTCTACACCTAACTCTACCACTACCACTACCTCTACCATTACCATTACTTCTCTAACAATTCCACTTCCTCTACCACTATCTCTACCACCACCTCTCTACCTCTACCTCTACCACTACCACTACCTCAACCACTACCTCTACCTCCACCACTAGCACTACCTCCACCACGACGTCTATCTCTACCACTTCCTGTACCACTACCTCAACCACTACCTCTAGCACTATATCTACTTCTCTTCCAATTCCACTACCTCTACAACTACCACTAGCACTACCATTACGACTACCACTACCACTACCACTACCTCTACCACTACCCCTACCACTACCTCTACCTCTACCTCTACCTCTACCACTACCACTACCTCTACCTCTACCTCTACCTCTACCACTACCTCTACCACTACCACTACCTCTACCACTACCACTATCTCTACCACGACCTCTACCACTAACATTACCTCTACCACTACCTGTACCGCTACCACTACCTCTACCTCCACCTCTACCACTACCTCTACCACTACCTCTACCAGTACCTCTACCACTATCTCTCTGCCTCTATCTCTACCACCACTTATACCTCTACCACTACCTCTACCACTACCTCTACCTCTACCTCTACTACTACCACTACCTCTACCACTACCTCTACCACTACCACTACCTATACCACTACCTCTATCTCTACTGCTACCTCTACCACTCCAACTCCCACTCCCACTACGACTACCACTACCTCTCTACCAAATCCCACTACCACTAGCACTACCACTACCTCTATCTCTACAACTACCACTACCACTATCTCTACCTCTACCACTACCACTACCTCTACCTCTACCACTACCACTACCACTATCTCTACCTCTACCACTACCACTACCTCTACCAATACCTCTACCACTACCACTACCTCTACCACTACCACTACCTCTACCTCTACCACTAGCTCTATCTCTACCACTACCTCTACCACTACCTCTACCACTATCTCTACCACTAGCTCTATCTCTACCACTACCTCTACCACTACCACTACCACGACCTCTACCACTACCACTACCATTACCTCTACCACTACCACTACCTCTACCACTACCACTACCACTAGCTCTATCTCTACCACTTCCTCTACCACTACCTCTACCACGATCTCTACCACGACCACTATCTCTACCACTACCTCTACCACTACCACTACCTCTACCTCTACACCTAACTCTACCACTACCACTACCTCTACCATTACCATTACTTCTCTAACAATTCCACTTCCTCTACCACTATCTCTACCACCACCTCTCTACCTCTACCACTACCTCAACCACTACCTCTACCACGAGCACTGCCACTACCTCTACCTCTACCACTACTACTACCTTTAACATTATCTCTACCACTACATCTAACTCTACCACAAACACTACCTCTACCACTACCACTACCTCTACCACTACCTCAACCACTACCTCTACCACGAGCACTGCCACTACCTCTACCTCTACCACTACTACTACCTTTAACATTATCTCTACCACTACATCTAACTCTACCACAAACACTACCTCTACCACTACCACTACCTCTACCACTACCTCTACCACTACCACTACCTATACCACTACCTCTACCTCTATTTCCCCTGCTGCAATTACCTCTACCACTACCACTGCCACTTCCTCTACCTCTATCTCTACCGCTACCTCTACAACTCCAACTCCAACTACCACTACCACTACCTCTCTACCAAATCCCACTACCACTAGCACTACCTCTACCACTACCTCTACCACTACCACTACCTCTACCACTACCATTACCACTACCACTATCACTACCTCTATCACTACCTCTACAACTACCACTACCTATACCACTACCTCTACCTCTATTTCCCCTGCTGCAATTACCTCTACCACTACCCCTGCCACTTCCTCTACCTCTATCTCTACCGCTACCTCTACAACTCCAACTCCCACTCCCACTACCACTACCACTACCTCTCTACCAAATCCCACTACCACTAGCACGACCTCTACCTCTACCACTACCTCTACCACTAGCACTACCTCTACCACTACCATTACCACTACCTCTACCTCTTCCACTACCTCTACCACTACCACCACCTCTATCTCTACCACTACCATTACTTCTCTACCAATTCCACTTCCTCAACCACTATCTCTACCACCACCTCTCTACCTCTAACTCTACCACTACCACTTCCTCAACCACTACCTCTACCACTAGCACTACCACTACCTCTACCTCTACCACTACTACTACCTCTAGCACTATCTCTACCACTACCTCTACCACTAGCACTACCTCTACCTCTACCACTAGCACTACCTCTACCACTACGTCTACCTCTACCACTTCCTGTACCACTACCTCAACCACTACCTCTACCACAATCACTACTTCTCTTCTAATTCCACTACCTCTACCACTACCACTAGCACTACCATTACCACTACCTCTAACACTACCTCTACCACTACCACGACCTCTACCTCTACCACTATCACTACTTCTCTTCCAAATCAAATCAAATCAAATCAAATTTTATTTGTCACATACACATGGTTAGCAGATGTTAATGCGAGTGTAGCGAAATGCTTGTGCTTCTAGTTCCGACAATGCAGTAATAACCAACATGTAATCTAACTAACAATTCCTAATCTACTGTCTTATACACAGTGTAGGGGATAAAGAATATGTACATAAGGATATATGAATGAGTGATGATACAGAGCAGCATAGGCAAGATACAGTAGATGGTATCGAGTACAGTATATACATGTGAGATGAGTATGTAAACAAAGTGGCATAGTTATAGTGGCTAGTGATACATGTATTACATAAGGATGCAGTCGATGATATAGAGTACAGTATATACGTATGCATATGAGATGAATAATGTAGGGTAAGTAACATTATATAAGGTAGCATTGTTTAAAGTGGCTAGTGAAATATTTACAACATTTCCCATCAATTCCCATTATTAAAGTGGCTGGAGTTGAGTCAGTGTCAGTGTGTAGGCAGCAGCCACTCAATGTTAGTGGTGGCTGTTTAACAGTCTGATGGCCTTGAGATAGAAGCTGTTTTTCAGTCTCTTGGTCCCAGCTTTGATGCACCTGTACTGACCTCGCCTTCTGGATGATAGCGGGGTGAACAGGCAGTGGCTCGGGTGGTAGATGTCCATGATGATCTTTGTGGCCTTCCTGTAACATCGGGTGGTGTAGGTGTCCTGGAGGGCAGGTAGTTTGCCCCCGATGATGCGTTGTGCAGACCTCACTACCCTCTGGAGAGCCTTACGGTTGAGGGCGGAGCAGTTGCCGTACCACGCGGTGATACAGCCCGCCAGGATGCTCTCGATTGTGCCTCTGTAGAAGTTTGTGAGTGCTTTTGGTGACAAGCCGAATTTCTTCAGCCTCCTGAGGTTGAAGAGGCGCTGCTGCGCCTTCTTCACGATGCTGTCTGTGTGAGTGGACCAATTCAGTTTGTCTGTGATGTGTATGCCGAGGAACTTAAAACTTGCTACTCTCTCCACTACTGTTCCATCGATGTGGATAGGGGGTGTTCCCTCTGCTGTTTCCTGAAGTCCACAATCATCTCCTTAGTTTTGTTGACGTTGAGTGTGAGGTTATTTTCCTGACACCACACTCCGAGGGCCCTCACCTCCTCCCTGTAGGCCGTCTCGTCGTTGTTGGTAATCAAGCCTACCACTGTTGTGTCGTCCGCAAACTTGATGATTGAGTTGGAGGCGTGCGTGGCCACGCAGTCGTGGGTGAACAGGGAGTACAGGAGAAGGCTCAGAACGCACCCTTGTGGGGCCCCAGTGTTGAGGATCAGCGGGGAGGAGATGTTGTTACCTACCCTCACCACCTGGGGGCGGCCCGTCAGGAAGTCCAGTACCCAGTTGCACAGGGCGGGGTCGAGACCCAGGGTCTCGAGCTTGATGACGAGCTTGGAGGGTATTATGGTGTTGAATGCCGAGCTGTAGTCGATGAACAGCATTCTCACATAGGTATTCCTCTTGTCCAGATGGGTTAGGGCAGTGTGCAATGTGGTTGAGATTGCATCGTCTGTGAACCTATTTGAGTGGTAAGCAAATTGGAGTGGGTCTAGGGAGTCAGGTAGGGTGGAGGTGATATGGTCCTTGACTAGTCTCTCAAAGCACTTCATGATGACAGAAGTGAGTGCTACGGGGCGGTAGTCGTTTAGCTCAGTTACCTTAGCTTTCTTGGGAACAGGAACGATGGTGGCCCTCTTGAAGCATGTGGGAACAGCAGACTGGTATAGGGATTGATTGAATATGTCCATAAACACACCAACCAGCTGGTCTGCGCATGCTCTGAGGGCGCGGCTTTGGATGCCGTCTGGGCCTGCAGCCTTGCGAGGGTTAACATGTTTAAATGTTTTACTCACCTCGGCTGCAGTGAAGGAGAGACCGCATTTTTCCGTTGCAGGCAGTGTCAGTGGCACTGTATTGTCCTCAAAGCGGGCAAAAAAGTTATTTAGTCTGCCTGGGAGCAAGACATCCTGGTCCGTGACTGGGCTGGATTTCTTCCTGTAGTCCGTGATTGACTGTAGACCCTGCCACATGCCTCTTGTGTCTGAGCCGTTGAATTGGGATTCTACTTTGTCTCTGTACTGACGCTTAGCTTGTTTGATAGCCTTACGGAGGGAATAGCTGCATTGTTTGTATTCAGTCATGTTACCAGACACCTTGCCCTGATTGAAAGCAGTGGTTCGCGCTTTCAGTTTCACACGAATGCTGCCATCAATCCAAGGTTTCTGGTTAGGGAATGTTTTAATCGTTGCTATGGGAACGACATCTTCAACGCACGTTCTAATGAACGTTCAATTCCACTACCTCGACCACTATCTCTACCACCACCTCTCTACCACTACCACTACCTCTACCACTACCTCTACCACTACCACTACCTCTACCACTACCTCTACCACTACCACTACCTCTACCACTACCTCTACCACTACCACTACCTCTACCACTACCTTTACCTCCACCTCTACCTAAACCTCTACCACTACCTCTACCACTACCCCTACCTCTACCACTACCACTACCTCTACCTCTACCTCTACCACTACCACTACCTCTACCTCTACCACTACCTCTACCACTACCTCTACCACTACCTCTACCACTCTCTCTCTACCTCTATCTCTACCACCACTTATACCTCTACCACTACCACTGCGTCTACCACTACCTCTACCTCTACCACTACCTCTACTATTTCTCCTGCTGCCATTACCTCTACCACTTCCTCTACCACTATCTCTAAAGCTACCTCTACCACTCCCACTCCCACTACCACTACCTCTCTTCCAATTCCACTACCACTGCCACTACCTCTACCTATACCACTACCTATAACTCTTCCAGCAACTCCACCACTACCACTATCATTACATCCACCAGTACCTATATCTCTGCCACTACCTCTACCACTATCACTACCTCTACCTCTGCCCCTTACCTCTACCTCTACTCCTACTTCTACCTCTACCTCTACCCCTACCTCTTCCACTACCTCTACCTCTTCCACTACCTCTACCTCTACCCATACCTCTACCTCTACCCCTACCTCTACCTCTACCTCTACCTCTACCCCTACCTCTACCTCTTCCACTCCCTCTAACCTCAACTCGTACCAGAGGCTGCTCATTCCCTGTCCTTTCTCCTGCTACTCACAAACCTCAGAGGACTGCCTACCACAATGCAGGCTTTCAATAGAATGAAAAGAGGATCTCTAACCCAACAGATCATCATGCCACACAATAGGCTGGCACCTCAGCCCCTGCCCAGGAGGAAATCAACAACAGAAAATGACAGAGAGGGGGTTTTGAAAGGAGTGTCTGATCAATAATCAACGGTTGAGAAGTGCTCCTGTCCTGTCTTTCAGGAAGCATTGATGCACCAGTCCAAGTGTGCTTCACAATGGCACCCTATTTCCTATATAGTGCACTACTTTTGTCAAAGGCCAATAGTTCTTTAATCAAAAGTAGTGCACTTATCAAGGAACTGGGTGTTATAGTGCACTTATCCAATGTGGAAACAGCAGCAGTGGAAGAGGATGCCAAGCTGTGGAACATCTTCATGAGTAAATGCCAAACATTTTGTACCTCGGAGAGAAACGAGAGGAAGGCGTTCTCCTACTGACGATTCTCTGCTGACGACCTAAACGGTCGAGGCGGTTTAACAAGTTGTGAATGTCAGAGGGGAAAAATGGGAAAGTGGCTTCATCCCAGCTGGCGTCCTCTTCCCTTCATAGTGGACTACTTCTGATCAGAGCCCATTTGGTTGTGCACTGTACAGGGAATCGGCTGCCATTTGGAACGTAGCTGGGAATGCTGGGTATACGGCCGTGTGGGAGATAGCGGGGGTGGTTATTGAATGACTCCATACAATGACTACACACACACATCATGTGGAACTGGGAGATATGGAGTTCGTGGGATGATGGGAAGAAAGAAGAGGAGGAGAGAAAGATCCCTGCCAGATGCACCCAGGGGCTGTGAGGGAATAGAGAGAAGAACGAACAGAAGAAGAGAGGAAGGAAAGAAGGGACTCTAGGAAGAAGAGGAAGGAAAGGAGGGACTCTGTAGAAAGAAGAGGAAGGAAAGAAAGGACTCTGTAGGAAGAAGAGGAAGGAAAGGAGGGACTCTAGGAAGAAGAGGAAGGAAAGGAGGGACTCTGTAGAAAGAAGAGGAAGGAAAGAAAGGACTCTGTAGGAAGAAGAGGAAGGAAAGGAGGGACTCATCACCGGGGGCAAACTACCTGCCCTCCAGGACACCTACACCACCCGATGTTACAGTAAGGCCATAAAGATCATCAAGGACAACAAACACCCGAGCCACTGCCTGTTCACCCCGCTATCATCCAGAAGGCGAGGTCAGTACAGGTGCATCAAAGCTGGGACCGAGTGACTGAAAAACAGCTTCTATCTCAAGGCCATCAGACTGTTAAACAGCCACCACTAACATTGAGTGGCTGCTGCCAACACACGGACTCAACTCCAGCCACTTTAATAATGGGAATTGATGGGAAATTATGTAAATATATCACTAGCCACTTTAAACAATGCTACCTTATATAATGTTACTTACCCTACATTATTCATCTCATATGCATACGTATATACTGTACTCTATATCATCGACTGCATCCTTATGTAATACATGTATCACTAGCCACTTTAACTATGCCACTTTGTTTACATACTCATCTCATATGTATATACTGTACTCGATACCATCTACTGTATCTTGCCTATGCTGCTCTGTACCATCACTCATTCACATATCCTTATGTACATATTCTTTATCCCCTTACACTGTGTATAAGACAGTAGTTTAGGAATTGTTAGTTAGATTACGTGTTGGTTATTACTGCATTGTCGGAACTAGAAGCACAAGCATTTCGCTACACTCGCATTAACATCTGCTAACCATGTGTATGTGACAGATACAATTTGATTTGATTTGACTTTAGTACGAAGAGGAAGGAAAGGATGGACTCTGTAGGAAGAAGAGGAAGGAAAGGAGGGACTCTGTAGGAGGAAGAGGAAGGAAAGGAGGGACTCTGTAGGAAGAAGAGGAAGGAAAGGAGGGACTCTGTAGGAAGAAGAGGAAGGAAAGAAAGGACTCTGTAGGAAGAAGAGGAAGGAAAGGAGGGACTCTGTAGGAAGAAGAGGAAGGAAAGGAGGGACTCTGTAGGAAGAAGAGGAAGGAAAGGAGGGACTCTGTAGGAAGAAGAGGAAGAAGAGGAGGGACTCTGTAGGAAGAAGAGGAAGAAGAGGATGGACTCTGTAGGAAGAAGAGGAAGAAGAGGATGGACTCTGTAGGAAGAAGAGGAAGGAAAGAAAGGACTGTAGGAAGAAGAGGAAGGAAAGGAGGGACTCTGTAGGAAGAAGAGGAAGGAAAGGAGGGACTCTGTAGGAGGAAGAGGAAGGAAAGGAGGGACTCTGTAGGAAGAAGAGAGGAAGGAAAGGAGGGACTCTGTTGGAAGAAGAGGAAGGAAAGGAGGGACTCTGTAGGAAGAAGAGGAGGGAAAGGAGGGATTCTGTCGGAAGAAGAGGAAGGAAAGGAGGGACTCTGTAGGAAGAAGAGGAAGGAAAGGAGGGACTCTGTAGGAAGAAGAGGAAGGAAAGGAGGGACTCTGTAGGAAGAAGAGGAAGGAAAGGAGGGACTGTAGGAAGAAGAGGAAGGAAAGAAAGGACTGTAGGAAGAAGAGGAAGGAAAGGAGGGACTCTGTAGGAAGAAGAGGAAGGAAAGGAGGGACTCTGTAGGAAGAAGAGGAAGGAAAGGAGGGACTCTGTAGGAAGAAGAGGAGGGAAATGAGGGACTCTGTAGGAAGAAGAGGAGGGAAATGAGGGACTCTGTAGGAAGAAGAGGAGGGAAATGAGGGACTCTGTAGGAAGAAGAGGAGGGAAATGAGGGACTCTGTTGGAAGAAGAGGAAGGAAAGGAGGGACTCTGTAGGAAGAAGAGGAAGGAAAGGAGGGACTCTGTAGGAGGAAGAGGAAGGAAAGGAGGGACTCTGTAGGAGGAAGAGGAAGGAAAGGAGG
This sequence comes from Oncorhynchus masou masou, assembly GCF_036934945.1. NCBI lineage: Eukaryota > Metazoa > Chordata > Actinopteri > Salmoniformes > Salmonidae > Oncorhynchus > Oncorhynchus masou. The sequence goes on along the minus strand of NW_027008998.1, from coordinate 29,001 downwards.
GACTCTGTAGGAAGAAGAGGAAGGAAATGAGGGACTCTGTCGGAAGAAGAGGAGGGACTCTGTAGGAAGAAGAGGAAGGAAAGGAGGGACTCTGTAGGAGGAAGAGGAAGGAAAGGAGGGACTCTGTAGGAAGAAGAGGAAGGAAAGGAGGGACTCTGTAGGAAGAAGAGGAAGGAAATGAGGGACTCTGTCGGAAGAAGAGGAGGGACTCTGTAGGAAGAAGAGGAAGGAAAGGAGGGACTCTGTCGGAAGAAGAGGAAGGAAAGGAGGGACTCTGTAGGAGGAAGAGGAAGGAAAGGAGGGACTCTGTAGGAAGAAGAGGAGGGAACGTAACAAAACACAGAGAACATTGACTCTGTACCGTAACACCCTGTATAGCCTTCACATTGACTCTGTACCGTAACACCCTGTATAGCCTTCACATTGACTCTGTACCGTAACACCCTGTATATAGCCTCCACATTGACTCTGTACCGTAACACCCTGTATATAGCCTCCACATTGACTCTGTACCATAACACCCTGTATATAGCCTCCACACTGACTCTGTACCGTAATACCCTGTATATAGCCTCCACATTGACTCTGTACCATAACACCCTGTATATAGCATCCACACTGACTCTGTACCGTAACACCCTGTATATAGCCTCCACATTGACTCTGTACCGGTACCCCCTGTATATAGCCTCCACACTGACTCTGTACCGGTACCCCCTGTATATAGCCTCCACATTGACTCTGTACCGGTACCCCCTGTATATAGCCTCCACACTGACTCTGTACCGTAACACCCTGTATATAGCCTCCACATTGACTCTGTACCGGTACCCCCTGTATATAGCCTCCACACTGACTCTGTACCGTAACACCCTATATATAGCCTCTATCCCACTCTATCCCAGTCAGCTGCTAGCCTCTCCTGGATCAGCTGCTACTCTATCCCAGTCAGCTGCTACCCTCTCCTGGATTAGCTGCTACTCTCTCCCAGTCAGCTGCTACCCTCTCCTGGATTAGCTGCTACTCTCTCCCAGTCAGCTGCTACCCTCTCCTGGATTAGCTGCTACTCTCTCCCAGTCAGCTGCTACCCTCTCCTGGATTAGCTGCTACTCTCTCCCAGTCAGCTGCTACCCTCTCCTGGATTAGCTGCTACTCTATCCCAGTCAGCTGCAAGCCTCTCCTGGATCAGCTGCTACTCTCTCCCAGTCAGCTGCTACCCTCTCCTGGATTAGCTGCTACTCTCCCAGTCAGCTGCTACCCTCTCCTGGATTAGCTGCTACTCTCTCCCAGTCAGCTGCTAGCCTCTCCTGGGACAGCTGCCACTCTCTCCCAGTCAGCGGCTGTCTCTCTCCCAGTCAGCTGCTACTCTCCCAGTCAGCTGCTACTCACTCCCAGTCAGCTGCTACTCTCTCCCAGTCAGCTGCTACTCTCTCCCATTCAGCTGCTACTCTCTCCCAGTCAGCTGCTACTCTCTCCTCAGTCAGATGCTACTCTCTCCTCAGTCAGCTGCTACTCTCTCCCAGTCAGCTGCTACTCTCCCAGTCAGCTGCTACTCACTCCCAGTCAGCTGCTACTCTCTCCCAGTCAGCTGCTACTCTCTCCTCAGTCAGCTGCTACTCTCTCCCAGTCAGCTGCTACTCTCCCAGTCAGCTGCTACTCACTCCCAGTCAGCTGCTACTCTCTCCCAGTCAGCTGCTACTCTCTCCCATTCAGCTGCTACTCTCTCCCAGTCAGCTGCTACTCTCTCCTCAGTCAGATGCTACTCACTCCCAGTCAGCTGCTACTCTCTCCTCAGTCAGATACTACTCTCTCCAAATCAGCTGCTACTCTCCCAGTCAGCTGCTACTCTCTCCCAGTCAGCTGCTACTCTCTCCCAGTCAGCTGCTAGCCTCTCCTGGGACAGCTGCCACTCTCTCCCAGTCAGCGGCTGTCTCTCTCCCAGTCAGCTGCTACTCTCCCAGTCAGCTGCTACTCACTCCCAGTCAGCTGCTACTCTCTCCCAGTCAGCTGCTACTCTCTCCCATTCAGCTGCTACTCTCTCCCAGTCAGCTGCTACTCTCTCCTCAGTCAGCTGCTACTCTCTCCCATTCAGCTGCTACTCTCTCCCAGTCAGCTGCTACTCTCTCCTCAGTCAGATGCTACTCTCTCCTCAGTCAGCTGCTACTCTCTCCCAGTCAGCTGCTACTCTCTCCCATTCAGCTGCTACTCTCTCCCAGTCAGCTGCTACTCTCTCCTCAGTCAGCTGCTACTCTCTCCCATTCAGCTGCTACTCTCTCCCAGTCAGCTGCTACTCTCTCCTCAGTCAGATGCTACTCTCTCCTCAGTCAGCTGCTACTCTCTCCCAGTCAGCTGCTACTCTCTCCCATTCAGCTGCTACTCTCTCCCAGTCAGCTGCTACTCTCTCCCATTCAGCTGCTACTCTCTCCCAGTCAGCTGCTACTCTCTCCTCAGTCAGATGCTACTCTCTCCCAGTCAGCTGCTACTCTCCCAGTCAGCTGCTACTCACTCCCAGTCAGCTGCTACTCTCTCCCAGTCAGCTGCTACTCTCTCCTCAGTCAGCTGCTACTCTCTCCCAGTCAGCTGCTACTCTCCCAGTCAGCTGCTACTCACTCCCAGTCAGCTGCTACTCTCTCCCAGTCAGCTGCTACTCTCTCCCATTCAGCTGCTACTCTCTCCCAGTCAGCTGCTACTCTCTCCTCAGTCAGATGCTACTCACTCCCAGTCAGCTGCTACTCTCTCCCAGTCAGCTGCTACTCTCTCCTCAGTCAGATGCTACTCACTCCCAGTCAGCTGCTACTCTCTCCCATTCAGCTGCTACTCTCTCCCAGTCAGCTGCTACTCTCTCCTCAGTCAGATGCTACTCACTCCCAGTCAGCTGCTACTCTCCCAGTCAGCTGCTACTCTCTCCCAGTCAGCTGCTACTCTCTCCTCAGTCAGATGCTACTCACTCCCATTCAGCTGCTACTCTCTCCCAGTCAGCTGCTACTCTCTCCTCAGTCAGATGCTACTCTCTCCCAGTCAGCTGCTACTCTCTCCTCAGTCAGATGCTACTCACTCCCAGTCAGCTGCTACTCTCTCCCATTCAGCTGCTACTCTCTCCCAGTCAGCTGCTACTCTCTCCTCAGTCAGATGCTACTCACTCCCAGTCAGCTGCTACTCTCCCAGTCAGCTGCTACTCTCTCCCAGTCAGCTGCTACTCTCTCCTCAGTCAGATGCTACTCACTCCCATTCAGCTGCTACTCTCTCCCAGTCAGCTGCTACTCTCTCCTCAGTCAGATGCTACTCTCTCCCAGTCAGCTGCTACTCTCTCCCAGTCAGCTGCTACTCTCTCCTCAGTCAGATGCTACTCACTCCCATTCAGCTGCTACTCTCTCCCAGTCAGCTGCTACTCTCTCCTCAGTCAGATGCTACTCTCTCCCAGTCAGCTGCTACTCTCTCCTCAGTCAGATACTACTCTCTCCAAATCAGCTGCTACTCTCCCAGTCAGCTGCTACTCTCTCCCAGTCAGCTGCTACTCGCTCCCAGTCAGCTGCTACTCAATCCCAGTCAGCTGCTACTCTCTCCTGGGACAGCTGCTACTCTCTCCCAGTCAGCTGCTACTCTCTCCTCAGTCAGATGCTACTCACTCCCAGTCAGCTGCTACTCACTCCCAGTCAGCGGCTGTCTCTCTCCCAGTCAGCTGCTACTCTCCCAGTCAGCTGCTACTCACTCCCAGTCAGCTGCTACTCTCTCCCAGTCAGCTGCTACTCTCTCCCATTCAGCTGCTACTCTCTCCCAGTCAGCTGCTACTCTCTCCTCAGTCAGATGCTACTCACTCCCAGTCAGCTGCTACTCACTCCCAGTCAGCGGCTGTCTCTCTCCCAGTCAGCTGCTACTCTCCCAGTCAGCTGCTACTCACTCCCAGTCAGCTGCTACTCTCTCCCAGTCAGCTGCTACTCTCTCCCATTCAGCTGCTACTCTCTCCCAGTCAGCTGCTACTCTCTCCTCAGTCAGATGCTACTCGCTCCCAGTCAGCTGCTACTCTCTCCCAGTCAGCTGCTACTCTCTCCCATTCAGCTGCTACTCTCTCCCAGTCAGCTGCTACTCTCTCCTCAGTCAGATGCTACTCACTCCCAGTCAGCTGCTACTCTCTCCCAGTCAGCTGCTACTCTCTCCTCAGTCAGATGCTACTCACTCCCAGTCAGCTGCTACTCTCTCCCATTCAGCTGCTACTCTCTCCCAGTCAGCTGCTACTCTCTCCTCAGTCAGATGCTACTCACTCCCAGTCAGCTGCTACTCTCTCCTCAGTCAGATACTACTCTCTCCAAATCAGCTGCTACTCTCCCAGTCAGCTGCTACTCTCTCCCAGTCAGCTGCTACTCTCTCCCAGTCAGATGCTACTCACTCCCAGTCAGCTGCTACTCTCTCCCAGTCAGCTGCTACTCTCTCCTCAGTCAGATGCTACTCACTCCCAGTCAGCTGCTACTCTCTCCCATTCAGCTGCTACTCTCTCCCAGTCAGCTGCTACTCTCTCCCATTCAGCTGCTACTCTCTCCCAGTCAGCTGCTACTCTCTCCTCAGTCAGATGCTACTCACTCCCAGTCAGATGCTACTCTCTCCCAGTCAGCTGCTACTCTCTCCCAGTCAGCTGCTACTCTCTCCTCAGTCAGATGCTACTCACTCCCAGTCAGCTGCTACTCTCTCCCAGTCAGCTGCTACTCTCTCCCAGTCAGCTGCTACTCTCTCCCCAGTCAGCTGCTACTCTCTCCTCAGTCAGATACTACTCTCTCCAAATCAGCTGCTACTCTCCCAGTCAGCTGCTACTCTCTCCCAGTCAGCTGCTACTCTCTCCTCAGTCAGATGCTACTCACTCCCAGTCAGCTGCTACTCTCTCCCAGTCAGCTGCTACTCTCTCCTCAGTCAGATGCTACTCACTCCCAGTCAGCTGCTACTCTCTCCCAGTCAGCTGCTACTCTCTCCCAGTCAGCTGCTACTCTCTCCTCAGTCAGATGCTACTCACTCCCAGTCAGCTGCTACTCTCTCCCAGTCAGCTGCTACTCTCTCCCAGTCAGCTGCTACTCTCTCCTCAGTCAGATGCTACTCACTCCCAGTCAGCTGCTACTCTCTCCCAGTCAGCTGCTACTCTCTCCTCAGTCAGATGCTACTCACTCCCAGTCAGCTGCTACTCTCTCCCAGTCAGCTGCTACTCTCTCCCAGTCAGCTGCTACTCTCTCCTCAGTCAGATGCTACTCACTCCCAGTCAGCTGCTACTCTCTCCTCAGTCAGATACTACTCTCTCCAAATCAGCTGCTACTCTCCCAGTCAGCTGCTACTCTCTCCCAGTCAGCTGCTACTCGCTCCCAGTCAGCTGCTACTCAATCCCAGTCAGCTGCTACTCTCTCCTGGGACAGCTGCTACTCTCTCCCTGTCTGCTGATTGTCTCTCCTGGGTCAGCTGGTACTCTGTCCCTGTCAGCTGATAGTCTCTCCTGGGTCAGCTGCTACTCTCTCTTGGGTCAGCTGATAGTCTCTCCTGGGACAGCTGCTACTCTCTCCTGGGTCAGCTGCTACTCTCTACCTGTCAGCTGATTGTCTCTCCTGGGTCAGCTTCTGCTCTCTCCCTGTCAGCTTATAGTCTCTCCTGGGACAGCTGCTACTCCCTCCCTGTCAGCTGATAGTCTCTCCTGGGATAGCTGCTACTCTCTCCTGGGACAGCTGCTACTCTCTCCTGGGACAGCTGCTACTCTCTCCTGAGACAGCTGATAGTCTCTCCTGGGACAGCTGCTAGTCTCTCCTGGGACAGCAGATAGTCTCTCCTGGGACAGCTGCTAGTCTCTCCTGGGACAGCTGCTAGTCTCTCCTGGGACAGCTGCTTGTTTCTCCTGGGACAGCTGATAGTCTCTCCTGGGTCAGCTGCTACTCTCTCCCTGTCAGCTGATTGTCTCTCCTGGGTCAGCTGCTACTGTCTCCCTGTCAGCTGATAGTCTCTCCTGGGACAGCTGCTACTCTCTCCTGGGTCAGCTGCTACTCTCTCCCTGTCAGCTGATTGTCTCTCCTGGGTCAGCTTCTGCTCCCTCCCTGTCAGCTGATAGTCTCTCCTGGGACAGCTGCTACTCTCTCCTGGGACAGCTGATAGTCTCTCCTGGGACAGCTGCTTGTCTCTCCTGGGACAGCTGCTACTCTCTCCTGGGACAGCTGATAGTCTCTCCTGGGTCAGCTGCTTGTCTCTCCTGGGACAGCTGCTACTCTCTCCGGGGACAGCTGATAGTCTCTCCTGGGACAGCTGCTACTCTCTCCCTCTCAGCTGATAGTCTCTCCTGGGACAACTGCTACTCTCTCCCTTTCAGCTGATAGCCTCTCCTGGGTCAGCTGCTTGTCTCTCCTGGGACAGCTACTACTCTCTCCCTTTCAGCTGATAGCCTCTCCTGGGTCAGCTGCTTGTCTCTCCTGGGACAGCTACTACTCTCTCCCTTTCAGCTGATAGTCTCTCCTGGGACAGCTGCTTGTCTCTCCTGGGACAGCTACTACTCTCTCCCGGGACAGCTGATAGCCTCTCCTGGGTCAGCTGATACTCTCTCCTGGGTCAGCTGCTAGTCTCTCATGTTGAAAGGAAATCAAATTACCAGGGAATGAAAACATCTCATGCAGAATGAGCTATTCTTCTCCCAAAGCAACAATGTAATTATAATTGATCTAATGTGGAACAACAAATCACTCAGGCTCAGTTTCCACAGGCACCCAGCTGTCTATATAGTGCACCACTTTAGACGCACGCATGTGTGTGTGTATCAATAGCTGTTATTGAGGTTCTAATCCAGATTGATATGTAATGTCATTTCAATCCATTCACATTTTTCCATCTTTGTTTCCCTGACAACCCAGCCAAACAGGGAACGGTCTCCCAGACAACAGGCCTGAGAGAACAAATAAGTAGGAGGAGAGTGATGGAGTGGGAGGTGAAGAGAGAGAGAGAGAGAGAGAGAGAGAAAAGTGTAGAGATGGAAGGGTGGAGAGAGGACAGAGACAGAGAGAGAAAGGTGTAGAGATGGAAGGGTGGAGAGAGGACAGAGACAGAGAGAGAATAGTGTAGAGATGGAAGGGTGGAGAGAGGACAGAGACAGAGAGAGAATAGTGTAGAGATGGAAGGGTGGAGAGAGAGCTAGAGATTGGGAGAGATGGAAGGGTGGAGAGAGAGATGGAGATTAAGAGAGAGAAAAGTGGAGAGATGGAAGGGTGGAGAGAGAGTTAGAGATTAAGAGAGAGAAAAGTGGAGAGATGGAAGGGTGGAGAGAGAGATAGAGATTAAGAGAGAGAAAAGTGTAGAGATGGAAGGGTGGAGAGAGAGATAGAGATTAAGAGAGAGAAAAGTGGAGAGATGGAAGGGTGGAGAGAGAGATAGAGATTAAGAGAGAGAAAAGTGGAGAGATGGAAGGGTGGAGAGAGAGTTAGAAATTAAGAGAGAGAACAGTGTAGAGATGGAAGGGTGGAGAGAGTTAGAGATTAAGAGAGAGAACAGTGTAGAGATGGAAGGGTGGAGAGAGAGACAGAGATTAAGAGAGAGAAAAGTGTAGAGATGGAAGGGTGGAGAGAGAGACAGAGATTAAGAGAGAGAAAAGTGGAGAGCCGGAGAGAGCTATGAAGGGGTGAAGAGGGGCAAGAGAGAGAGAAAGAAAAGTGGATGAAGGTATAGATAGATAGAGAGAGGAAAAAAAGCAAAGCACAAAAAATCACAGTACAACAGCAAGCAGCTGACACTAATTGAGGAGTCCATAAACACAAGTAACTTCTGGCAAAATTGGAGAAATGTTTTTATCTAAACAAGAAGAATTAGCGATACAAAATGGTGACATACGGACAACCCGTTTAAAAACACAAATTGACACAAACGCAGAACAACGCCAAATTCATGAGAAGTTGAATGGATTAGAAAAAGCTATAAAGGACAACTAAAATCCACTGGACTCCCCAATTACTGACCAGGAGCTCTATAAGAAACTTCAGGCTCTCAATTTTAAAAAGGCATTAGGACCTGATGGCATCGTAAATGAGATGCTCAAACTCACTTGTGCAAAATGTCAATTGGCTATATTAAAACTGTTTAATTTGATCCTGAGTGTACGTTATTTCCCTGACATCTGGAATCAAGGACTCATAACCCCAATCTTTAAAATCGGAGAAAAATTTGACCCTAACAATTACAGAGGCATTTGTGTGAACAGTAACCCGGGGAAGGTTTTCTGTAGTGTTATAAATGTAAGAGTTCTAAACTTCCTTAATATTTACACCTTGATAGATAACATATCCATCAAAATAATACCAAAATATATGCTTGCTTTATCGACTTCCAAAAAGCATTTGATTATATTTGGCATACAGGACTGTTCTACAAAGTTATTGAAAGTGGTGTAGGGGGTAAAACATATGACATAATTAAATCAATGTATACTGGCAATACGTGCAGCATTAAAATTGGCAAGAAAATAACTGAAAAGAACATAATTCTTTAACCAGGGGCGGGGCTTTCACCAGGGTTGCAATCTGAGCCCTGCAGTCTTCAATATTTACATCAACAAATTGGCCACTATTCTAGAAAAATCCTCAGCCCCTGGTGTTAGTCTCCACAATTCAGAAGTTAAATGCCTACTCTTCGCAGATGACCTATGCCTGCTGTCATCCACAGCACATGGCCTACAGCAGAGCCTGAACCTGCTAGGGTAGTACTGCCAGACCTGGGCCCTGGCAGTAAAACCCCAAAAAGACTAAAATAATGATTTTCCAGAGAAGATCCAGTTCTCAGGGAATTAGACCAAAGTTCTCAATTGGTACAAAATATATAGAGTACTGCACACACTACAATTACTTAGGTTTAAAAATAAGCTCAACTGGGCACCTTAATGAGGCAGTGAATGAGCTGAGAGAGAAAGCACACAGGGCATTCTACGCCATTAAAAAGCAAATTCAAATTGAAATTCCTATTACAATTTGGCTAAAACTAATTGAATATGTCATTGAACCAATTGCAC
>NW_027008998.1:0-15000 GCF_036934945.1 Oncorhynchus masou masou | reverse complement strand
ATCTGTATGTTCCTCAGTTTGATCCCCTATATCTGTATGTAGCTCAGTTTGATCCCCTATATCTGTATGTTCCTCAGTTTGATCCCCTATATCTGTCTATTCATCAGTTTGAGCCCAGTGTCAGCATTAATGTTGTTTTGTTTCCCCTGTCCAGACGCTGTCCGTGTTTTGTTTTATGTCTGTTATTAATTAAATATGAATTCCCTGTACTTGCTTTTCGTCTCACAACGTCTGTCCTCACAGAGCCAGCCAGTGAATGTTAGTTAGTTAAACAAAAATGAACAAAGTGCCAACAATGCCACAGTGCTGGGAGCCTTGTCTCTCAGATCGTTCACAGCTAGCTACCAACCAGGTCCAATGTTAGCTAGCTAACATTAGGCTCTAACTAGAAAAGCAAACGGCTCTGAGAAACAAATCATGCGGTCTAAGGAGCCAGCCAGCTAGCTAATAGTACACTTTAGTTTGAAATGAATCCACGTTCTGTCAAATTTAGAAATGTGTAATATATGAAAATGAAGCGATCTTACCTGCATACATCAACATGCATGAGTGTCCGTGTCATGTCTAAGTTTTCTCATGTCTAAGTTTTCTCATGTCTAAGTTTTCTTCGCAGAGACATAGAGACACACAGAGACAGACAGAGACACACAGAGACATTGACAGACAGACAGACAGACAGACAGACAGACAGACAGACAGACAGACAGACAGACAGACAGACAGAGACATAGAGACACACAGAGACATAGAGACACACAGAGACATAGAGACACACAGAGACAGACAGACAGACAGACAGACAGACAGACAGACAGACAGACAGACAGACAGACAGACAGAGACATAGAGACACACAGAGACATAGAGACACACAGAGACAGACAGAGACACACAGAGACATTGACAGAGACATTGACAGACAGACAGACAGACAGACAGACAGACAGACAGACAGAGACATAGAGACACACAGAGACATAGAGACACACAGAGACATAGAGACACACAGAGACAGACAGACAGACAGACAGACAGACAGACAGACAGACAGACAGACAGACAGACACATAGAGACAGACAGAGACATAGAGACACACAGAGACAGACAAACAGAGACATTGACAGACAGACAGAGACAGACAGACAGACAGACAGACAGAGACACACAGAGACAGACAGAGACATTGACAGACAGACAGACAGACAGACAGACAGACAGACAGACAGACAGACAGACAGACAGACAGACAGACAGACAGAGACACACAGAGACACAGAGACAGACAGAGACATTGACAGACAGACATACAGACACAGACAGACCGAGACCGAAACACACAGACAGACAGACAGACAGACAGACAGACAGACAGACAGACAGACAGACAGAGACATTGACAGCCAGACAGACAGAGACACACAGAGACAGACAGACAGAGACAGACAGACAGAGATAGGGACAGAAAAATGTCAGGACATTTTGCCTGTTCCCTCCCCTGTTCCCTCCCCTGGCCCTGTTCCCTCCCCTGTTCCCTCCCCTGGCCCTGTTCCCTCCCCTGGCCCCGTTCCCTCCCCTGTTCCCCTGTCATCATGAAGTGCTTTGAGAGGAGGGTTAAGGATCATATCACAACCACCTTACCCAACACCCTTAGACCCTCTTAAATTTGCATACCACCATAATAGATCCAAAGATGATCCAATCACCATAACAATCAGCCCTGTTAGAAATATGTGTATGTGACCAATAATATTTGATTTGATTTGATATTCAACTATCTCCCTGTCAGCCAGGTATATTTCCCAGATTCTGCCTCTGCCCTGTTCCCTCCCCTGGCCCTGTTCCCTCCCCTGGCCCTGTTCCCTGGCCCTGTTCCCTGGCCCTGTTCCCTCCCCTGGCCCTGTTCCCTCCCCTGGCCCTGTTCCCTCCCCTGTTCCCTCCCCTGGCCCTGTTCCCTGGCCCTGTTCCCTGGCCCTAATCCCTGGCCCTGTTCCCTCCCCTGTTCTCTCCCCTGGCCCTGTTCCCTGGCCCTGTTCCCTCCCCTGTTCCCTCCCCTGGCCCTGTTCCCTCCACTGTTCCCTGGCCCTGTTCCCTCCCCTGTTCCCTGGCCCTGTTCCCTCCCCTGTTCCCTCCCCTGGCCCTGTTCCCTCCCCTGTTCCCTCCCCTGGCCCTGTTCCCTCCCCTTTCCCTCCCCTGGCCCTGTTCCCTCCCCTTTCCCTCCCCTGGCCCTGTTCCCTCCCCTGTCCCCTCCCCTGTTCCCTCCCCTGGCCCTGTTCCCTCCCCTGTTCCCTCCCCTGGCCCTGTTCCTCCCCTGGCCCTGTTCACTCCCCTGGCCCTGTTCCCTCCCCTGTTCCCTCCCCTGGCCCTGTTCCCTCCCCTGGCCCTGTTCCCTCCCCTGGCCCTGTTCCCTCCCCTGTTCCCTGGCCCTGTTCCCTCCCTGTTCCCTGGCCCTGTTCCCTCCCCTGTTCCCTCCCCTGGCCCTGTTCCCTCCCCTGTTCCCTCCCCTGGCCCTGTTCCCTCCCCTGTTCCCTCCCCTGGCCCTGTTCCCTCCCCTGGCCCTGTTCCCTCCCCTGTTCCCTCCCCTGGCCCTGTTCCCTCCCCTGTTCCCTCCCCTGGCCCTGTTCCCTCCCCTGGCCCTGTTCCCTCCCCTGGCCCTGTTCCCTCCCCTGTTCCCTCCCCTGGCCCTGTTCCCTCCCTGGCCCTGTTCCCTCCCCTGTTCCCTCCCCTGGCCTAGTTCCCTCCCCTGGCCCAGTTCCCTCCCCTGGCCCAGTTCCCTCCCCCTGGCCCTGTTCCCTCCACTGTTCCCTGGCCCTGTTCCCTCCCCTGTTCCCTGGCCCTGTTCCCTCCCCTGTTCCCTCCCCTGGCCCTGTTCCCTCCCGTGTTCCCTCCCCTGGCCCTGTTCCCTCCCCTTTCCCTCCCCTGGCCCTGTTCCCTCCCCTGTCCCCTCCCCTGTTCCCTTCCCTGGCCCTGTTCCCTCCCCTGTTCCCTCCCCTGGCCCTGTTCCCTCCCCTGTTCCCTCCCCTGGCCCTGTTCCCTCCCCTGGCCCTGTTCCCTCCCCTGGCCCTGTTCCCTCCCCTGGCCCTGTTCCCTCCCCTGGCCCTGTTCCCTCCCCTGTTCCCTCCCCTGGCCCTGTTCCCTCCCCTGGCCCTGTTCCCTCCCCTGTTCCCTCCCCTGGCCCTGTTCCCTCCCCTGGCCCAGTTCCCTTCCCTGGCCCAGTTCCCTCCCCTGGCCCTGTTCCTCCCCTGGCCCTGTTCCTCCCCTGGCCCTGTTCCCTCCCCTGGCCCTGTTCCCTCCCCCTGGCCCTGTTCCCTCCTCTGGCCCTGTTCCCTCCCCTGTTCCCTCCCCTGGCCCTGTTCCCTCCCTGTTCCCTCCCCTGGCCCTGTTCCCTCCCCTGTTCCCTCCCCTGGCCCTGTTCTCTCCCCTGGCCCTGTTCCTCCCCTGGCCCTGTTCCTCCCCTGGCCCAGTTCCCTCCCCTGGCCCTGTTCCCTCCCCTGGCCCTGTTCCCTCCTCTGGCCCTGTTCCCTCCCCTGTTCCCTCCCTGGCCCTGTTCCCTCCCCTGTTCCCTCCCCTGGCCCTGTTCCCTCCCCTGTTCCCTCCCCTGGCCCTGTTCTCTCCCCTGGCCCTGTTCCTCCCCTGGCCCTGTTCCTCCCCTGGCCCTGTTCCCTCCCCTGGCCCTGTTCCCTCCCCTGTTCCCTCCCCTGGCCCTGTTCCCTCCCCTGTTCCCTCCCCTGGCCCTGTTCTCTCTCCCCTGGCCCTGTTCCTCCCCTGGCCCTGTTCCTCCCCTGGCCCTGTTCCCTCCCCTGGCCCGGTTCCCTCCCCTGGCCCTGTTCCCTCCCCTGGCCCTGTTCCCTCCTCTGGCCCTGTTCCCTCCCCTGTTCCCTCCCCTGGCCCTGTTCCCTCCCCTGTTCCCTCCCCTGGCCCTGTTCCCTCCCCTGTTCCCTCCCCTGGCCCTGTTCTCTCCCCTGGCCCTGTTCCTCCCCTGGCCCTGTTCCTCCCTGGCCCTGTTCCTCCCCTGGCCCAGTTCCCTCCCCTGGCCCTGTTCCCTCCCCTGGCCCTGTTCCCTCCTCTGGCCCTGTTCCCTCCCCTGTTCCCTCCCCTGGCCCTGTTCCCTCCCCTGTTCCCTCCCCTGGCCCTGTTCCCTCCCCTGGCCCTGTTCCCTCCCCTGGCCCTGTTCCCTCCCCTGTTCCCTCCCCTGGCCCTGTTCCCTCCCCTGGCCCTGTTCCCTCCCCTGTTCCCTCCCCTGGCCTAGTTCCCTCCCCTGGCCCAGTTCCCTCCCCTGGCCCAGTTCCCTCCCCTGGCCCTGTTCCCTCCACTGTTCCCTGGCCCTGTTCCCTCCCCTGTTCCCTGGCCCTGTTCCCTCCCCTGTTCCTCCCCTGGCCCAGTTCCCTCCCCTGGCCCAGTTCCCTTCCCTGGCCCAGTTCCCTCCCCTGGCCCTGTTCCTCCCCTGGCCCTGTTCCTCCCCTGGCCCTGTTCCTCCCCTGGCCCTGTTCCCTCCCCTGGCCCTGTTCCTCCCCTGGCCCTGTTCCCTCCCCTGGCCCTGTTCCCTCCCCTGGCCCTGTTCCCTCCCCTGGCCCTGTTCCCTCCTCTGGCCCTGTTCCCTCCCCTGTTCCTCCCCTGGCCCTGTTCCCTCCCCTGTTCCCTCCCCTGGCCCTGTTCCCTCCCCTGTTCCCTCCCCTGGCCCTGTTCTCTCCCCTGGCCCTGTTCCTCCCCTGGCCCTGTTCCTCCCCTGGCCCTGTTCCCTCCCCTGGCCCTGTTCCCTCCCCTGGCCCTGTTCCCTCCCCTGGCCCTGTTCCCTCCTCTGGCCCTGTTCCCTCCCCTGTTCCCTCCCCTGGCCCTGTTCCCTCCCCTGTTCCCTCCCCTGGCCCTGTTCCCTCCCCTGTTCCCTCCCCTGGCCCTGTTCCCTCCCCTGGCCCTGTTCCCTCCTCTGGCCCTGTTCCCTCCCCTGTTCCCTCCCCTGGCCCTGTTCCCTCCCCTGTTCCCTCCCCTGGCCCTGTTCCCTCCCCTGTTCCCTCCCCTGGCCCTGTTCCCTCCCCTGGCCCTGTTCCCTCCCCTGGCCCTGTTCCTCCCCTGGCCCTGTTCCCTCCCCTGGCCCTGTTCCTCCCCTGGCCCTGTTCCTCCCCTGTTCCTCCCCTGGCCCTGTCCTCCCCCTGGCCCAGTTCCCTCCCCTGGCCCTGTTCCTCCCCTGTTCCCTCCCCTGGCCCTGTTCCTCCCCTGTTTCCTCCCCTGGCCCTGTTCCCTCCCCTGGCCCTGTTCCCTCCCCTGTTCCCTCCCCTGGCCCTGTTCCCTCCCCTGTTCCCTCCCCTGGCCCTGTTCCCTCCCCTGTTCCCTCCCCTGGCCCTGTTCTCTCCCTGGCCCTGTTCCTCCCCTGCCCCTGTTCCTCCCCTGGCCTTGTTCCCTCCCCTGGCCCTGTTCCTCCCCTGTTCCTCCCCTGGCCCTGTTCCTCCCCTGGCCTTGTTCCCTCCCCTGGCCCTGTTCCTCCCCTGTTCCTCCCCTGGCCCTGTTCCTCCCCTGTTCCTCCCCTGGCCCTGTTCCTCCCCTGGCCTTGTTCCCCCCCCTGGCCCTGTTCCTCCCCTGTTCCTCCCCTGGCCCTGTTCCTCCCCTGGCCTTGTTCCCTCCCCTGGCCCTGTTCCTCCCCTGTTCCTCCCCTGGCCCTGTTCCTCCCCTGTTCCTCCCCTGGCCCTGTTCCTCCCCTGGCCTTGTTCCCTCCCCTGGCCCTGTTCCTCCCCTGTTCCTCCCCTGGCCCTGTTCCTCCCCCGGCCCCGTTCCTCCCCTGGCCCAGTTCCCTCCCCTGGCCCTGTTCCTCCCCTGGCCCTGTTCCCTCCCCTGTTTCCTCCCCTGGCCCTGTTCCCTCCCCTGGCCCTGTTCCTCCCCTGTTCCTCCCCTGGCCCTGTTCCTCCCCTGTTCCTCCCCTGGCCCTGTTTCCTCCCTGGCCCTGTTCCCTCCCCTGGCCCTGTTCCTCCCCTGTTCCTCCCCTGTTCCTCCCCTGGCCCTGTTCCTCCCCTGGCCCTGTTCCTCCCCTGGCCTTGTTCCCTCCCCCTGGCCCTGTTCCTCCCCTGTTCCTCCCCTGGCCCTGTTCCTCCCCTGTTCCTCCCCTGGCCCTGTTCCTCCCCTGGCCCTGTTCCCTCCCCTGGCCCTGTTCCTCCCCTGGCCCTGTTCCTCCCCTGTTCCTCCCCTGGCCCTGTTCCTCCCCTGGCCCAGTTCCCTCCCCTGGCCCTGTTCCTCCCCTGTTCCCTCCCCTGGCCCTGTTCCTCCCCTGTTTCCTCCCCTGGCCCTGTTCCCTCCCCTGGCCCTGTTCCTCCCCTGTTTCCTCCCCTGGCCCTGTTCCCTCCCCTGGCCCTGTTCCCTCCCCTGGCCCAGTTCCCTCCCCTTTCCCCGTTTGATCCTCTTGCCCTGCATTCAAGGATCAGGATCACCTTTAACCTCCAAGTACATTTCCCTTCGTCCTGGTGAAATGATGCTGCAGTGTACATCTGACTCAGACTTGTACCTGGGAACTGTCTGATAGCCTTGCTGTGTACATCTGACTCAGACACAATCCATTTATTTGTTTTGTCGCTCAAACATAACAAATTATTCATGTAAACAAACTGACATAGCAGATTTACAAAGGACACTTCTAGCTTAAATTCAGAACCAATGTAGTGAATACAGACAAGATTAAAATACGTCCCAAGTTGCACCCTATTCCCTATTTAGTGCACTACTTTTAACCAGAGCCCTATGGCCAATAGCACCCTATTCCCTATTTAGTGCACTACTTTTGACCAAGTCTCAATGTGAATAGGGTGCCAATAGTGACCCATCCAGGAGGTTGTTTAAATGGACAGAGGAAACCCTGACAGGGATATTGATTATACAGTTGATGGATCGTGTTGGTATTGATTAGCTAAAGACAGGGTTTTACCTGCCGATCGATCAGAGAGCTGATAAATCATCATCATCGTTCTTATTCTGTATGAATGTTACGCCGTATAGAGGACAAAGAGCTTCCTGAAGAGAAGCTAAAGACCTGAGCCTCTCTAGCCCTCCAGAATAACTCATACAGAGAGATTCCCTATATAGTGGACTGCTCTATACTACAGATCATCATGGCTAAAGACCTGAGCCTCTCTAGCCCTCCAGAATAACTCATACAGAGAGATTCCCTATATAGTGGACTGCTCTATACTACAGATCATCATGGCTAAAGACCTGAGCCTCTCTAGCCCTCCAGAATAACTCATACAGAGAGATTCCCTATATAGTGGACTGCTCTATACTACAGATCATCATGGCTACAGACCTGAGCCTCTCTAGCCCTCCAGAATAACTCATACAGAGAGATTCCCTATATAGTGGACTGCTCTATACTACAGATCATCATGGCTGAAGACCTGAGCCTCTCTAGCCCTCCAGAATAACTCATACAGAGAGATTCCCTATATAGTGGACTGCTCTATACTACAGATCATCATGGCTAAAGACCTGAGCCTCTCTAGCCCTCCAGAATAACTCATACAGAGATTCCCTATATAGTGGACTACTCTATACTACAGATCATCATGGCTAAAGACCTGAGCCTCTCTAGTCCTCCAGAATAACTCATACAGAGAGATTCCCTATATAGTGGACTGCTCTATACTACAGATCATCATGGCTAAAGACCTGAGCCTCTCTAGCCCTCCAGAATAACTCATACAGAGAGATTCCCTATATAGTGGACTACTCTATACTACAGATCATCATGGCTAAAGACCTGAGCCTCTCTAGCCCTCCAGAATAACTCATACAGAGATTCCCTATATAGTGGACTGCTCTATACTACAGATCATCATGGCTAAAGACCTGAGCCTCTCTAGCCCTCCAGAATAACTCATACAGAGAGATTCCCTATATAGTGGACTGCTCTATACTACAGATCATCATGGCTAAAGACCTGAGCCTCTCTAGCCCTCCAGAATAACTCATACAGAGAGATTCCCTATATAGTGGACTGCTCTATACTACAGATCATCATGGCTAAAGACCTGAGCCTCTCTAGCCCTCCAGAATAACTCATACAGAGAGATTCCCTATATAGTGGACTACTCTATACTACAGATCATCATGGCTAAAGACTTGAGCCTCTCTAGTCCTCCAGAATAACTCATACAGAGAGATTCCCTATATAGTGGACTGCTCTATACTACAGATCATCATGGCTAAAGACCTGAGCCTCTCTAGCCCTCCAGAATAACTCATACAGAGAGATTCCCTATATAGTGGACTGCTCTATACTACAGATCATCATGGCTAAAGACCTGAGCCTCTCTAGCCCTCCAGAATAACTCATACAGAGAGATTCCCTATATAGTGGACTACTCTATACTACAGATCATCATGGCTAAAGACCTGAGCCTCTCTAGCCCTCCAGAATAACTCATACAGAGAGATTCCCTATATAGTGGACTGCTCTATACTACAGATCATCATGGCTAAAGACCTGAGCCTCTCTAGCCCTCCAGAATAACTCATACAGAGAGATTCCCTATATAGTGGACTGCTCTATACTACAGATCATCATGGCTAAAGACCTGAGCCTCTCTAGCCCTCCAGAATAACTCATACAGAGAGATTCCCTATATAGTGGACTACTCTATACTACAGATCATCATGGCTAAAGACTTGAGCCTCTCTAGTCCTCCAGAATAACTCATACAGAGAGATTCCCTATATAGTGGACTGCTCTATACTACAGATCATCATGGCTAAAGACCTGAGCCTCTCTAGCCCTCCAGAATAACTCATACAGAGAGATTCCCTATATAGTGGACTGCTCTATACTACAGATCATCATGGCTAAAGACCTGAGCCTCTCTAGCCCTCCAGAATAACTCATACAGAGAGATTCCCTATATAGTGGACTACTCTATACTACAGATCATCATGGCTAAAGACCTGAGCCTCTCTAGCCCTCCAGAATAACTCATACAGAGAGATTCCCTATATAGTGGACTGCTCTATACTACAGATCATCATGGCTAAAGACCTGAGCCTCTCTAGTCCTCCAGAATAACTCATACAGAGAGATTCCCTATATAGTGGACTGCTCTATACTACAGATCATCATGGCTAAAGACCTGAGCCTCTCTAGTCCTCCAGAATAACTCATACAGAGAGATTCCCTATATAGTGGACTGCTCTATACTACAGATCATCATGGCTAAAGACCTGAGCCTCTCTAGCCCTCCAGAATAACTCATACAGAGAGATTCCCTATATAGTGGACTGCTCTATACTACAGATCATCATGGCTAAAGACCTGAGCCTCTCTAGCCCTCCAGAATAACTCATACAGAGAGATTCCCTATATAGTGGACTACTCTATACTACAGATCATCATGGCTAAAGACCTGAGCCTCTCTAGCCCTCCAGAATAACTCATACAGAGAGATTCCCTATATAGTGGACTGCTCTATACTACAGATCATCATGGCTAAAGACCTGAGCCTCTCTAGCCCTCCAGAATAACTCATACAGAGAGATTCCCTATATAGTGGACTGCTCTATACTACAGATCATCATGGCTAAAGACCTGAGCCTCTCTAGCCCTCCAGAATAACTCATACAGAGAGATTCCCTATATAGTGGACTGCTCTATACTACAGATCATCATGGCTAAAGACCTGAGCCTCTCTAGCCCTCCAGAATAACTCATACAGAGAGATTCCCTATATAGTGGACTGCTCTATACTACAGATCATCATGGCTAAAGACCTGAGCCTCTCTAGCCCTCCAGAATAACTCATACAGAGAGATTCCATACCCAAGGGAACATTTCGACAATCACCGTATGGTTAGTGAGAAAGTCCCTATTGGAACTGTACGGTCCCTTACTAGACGTCCGAAAACATTTTAGAAATTCGGGGACGGCGTCGGGCCGAGCGGTAGGGCCAGACCTACCGGGAAGTCATCAAATGAACTTTGTCGGACATTCGGTTTTCGTTTAATAAAATAAACAAATTTTAGCCCATTTTTGCGCAATGCCGGAATATCCCACAAGAGGGCATAAGCAATCATATTGCTATTGGACAAAACATCCCGAATCACGACGTGCCATATCTCGGAAACTGAAAATATTTCGAAGCCGAAACTTGGTGAGCATAGGTTTGGCATTATGGGAAGATGGCCCCGAACAAGATGGCGTCTAGACCTCAACGGTTTTTGAGTTATGGCCATATTTCTGGGATTAAAGGTCCAAAATGAAAATAGAGAAAAGATTTTTCACTTCACGTCAAAGTCAAGGAGCCTCCGGTGTCAATAAAAAAATCGGCCATTTATCTATCGTCATTTACGAGAAATCGTACGGTGACCAGATCGTGATGTTCAGATATAGGTGTTTTTTTTTTTTCAACGGTTACAGATCCAGTTGCAGGGTGTTCATACGAGTATTTTTAAAATGTGCTGCGGAGCTCTGCGACATTTCTGTGATTTTCTATGATTTTCTGAAATAACACACACTCACTAAACCCTCCATAAATAACTCAGTTCTTAACGTAAAGACTTAAAACTCAGGATTCTGTAAAGGCATACCCCAATGAGGATATGCGTTTATTTATAGCTTCCTGTGCCAACCGGAAGTGCCATAATTGGTGACTCAGGGGCTGTTTGGAAGGGTTAAAAAAATCAGATCTGTCCAAAACTTCATATGTGTGATTAGACAACCCCCATGAACTGTAAATCAGTCATTTTTCCCAACAGATGTCAAAGAAAAGCTCTCACACACACACACACAGCAAGGATGGAGTGACAAAGCGTGGTGTTTAAAGACACAGAGAGCAGGCAATGGCATAAACATAATCCCAAGGCAGGGCCGAGTCCAACGAGGTGCCCCGCTTGACCGTAGCTCACTCGGTCTGAGCGCAGCGACCATGAGAAAAATAGGCCCACAATGAAGCCTGCACCACAATGTCATTTGATTTTGGGTGACAGCGGCGGAACCGTTAGGTTTAGAAGGACAATTCAAACACAGGACTGTTCCTAAGGTCCTCCCGATCTGTGCAAGCCTAACCTTGACTGTGTGGCATTAACCTTTCACAGTTAAAAGAAGGTGTTTACATAAAAACAGTGTGCATTGACTTCTCTCCCCATAGGAATACATTGCCTGCTCCCCTAAATACAACCTGGGGTCTTTATGGGTTATGAATGCTGTATGAACCTGTCTTCTATGACATTCCATCAGACCACTATGAGGTCTACCTGTGTCGATTCTAAGCTTCCTGGAGCAACCGGAAGTGGTTAAATTGACCCAAAAGGTATTTGGATGTACATCACCTCGAAAGGTGCCGAGGCCTCTGCATTATTCAACCCTGTGTAGATCAGTCAATTCTCAACTTAAAGACTTAAAACTCAGGATTCCCCAGGTTTCTATGTCAGTCAAGACATGTGTGTATTTATAGCTTCCTGTGCCAACCGGAAGTGCCATAATTGGTGACTCAGGGGCTGTTTGGAAGGGTTAAAAAAATCAGATCTGTCCAAAACTTCATATGTGTGATTAGACAACCCCCATGAACTGTAAATCAGTCATTTTTCCCAACAGATGTCAAAGAAAAGCTCTCACACACACACACAGCAAGGATGGAGTGACAAAGCGTGGTGTTTAAAGACACAGAGAGCAGGCAATGGCATAAACATAATCCCAAGGCCGTGCCGAGTCCAACGAGGTGCCCCGCTGACCGTAGCTCGCTCGGTCTGAGCGCAGCGACCATGAGAAAAATAGGCCCACAATGATGCCTGCACCACAATGTCATTGGATTTTGGGTGACAGCGGCGGAACCGTTAGGTTTAGAAGGACAATTCAAACACAGGACTGTTCCTAAGGTCCTCCCGATCTGTGCAAGCCTAACCTTGACTGTGTGGCATTAACCTTTCACAGTTAAAAGAAGGTGTTTACAAAAAAACAGTGTGCATTGACTTCTCTCCCCATAGGAATACATTGCCTGCTCCCCTAAATACAACCTGGGGTCTTTATGGGTTATGAATGCTGTATGAACCTGTCTTCTATGACATTCCATCAGACCACTATGAGGTCTACCTGTGTCGATTCTAAGCTTCCTGGAGCAACCGGAAGTGGTTAAATTGACCCAAAAGGTATTTGGATGTACATCACCTCGAAAGGTGCCGAGGCCTCTGCATTATTCAACCCTGTGTAGATCAGTCAATTCTCAACTTAAAGACTTAAAACTCAGGATTCCCTAGGTTTCTATGTCAGTCAAGACATGTGTGTATTTATAGCTTCCTGTGCCAACCGGAAGTGCCATAATTGGTGTCTCAGGGGCTGTTTGGAAGGGTTAAAAAAATCAGATCTGTCCAAAACTTCATATGTGTGATTAGACAACCCCCATGAACTGTAAATCAGTCATTTTTCCCAACAGATGTCAAAGAAAAGCTCTCACACACACACACAGCAAGGATGGAGTGACAAAGCGTGGTGTTTAAAGACACAGAGAGCAGGCAATGGCATAAACATAATCCCAAGGCCGTGCCGAGTCCAACGAGGTGCCCCTCTTGACCGTAGCTCGCTCGGTCTGAGCGCAGCGACCATGAGAAAAATAGGCCCACAATGATGCCTGCACCACAATGTCATTGGATTTTGGGTGACAGCGGCGGAACCGTTAGGTTTAGAAGGACAATTCAAACACAGGACTGTTCCTAAGGTCCTCCCGATCTGTGCAAGCCTAACCTTGACTGTGTGGCATTAACCTTTCACAGTTAAAAGAAGGTGTTTACAAAAAAACAGTGTGCATTGACTTCTCTCCCCATAGGAATACATTGCCTGCTCCCCTAAATACAACCTGGGGTCTTTATGGGTTATGAATGCTGTATGAACCTGTCTTCTATGACATTCCATCAGACCACTATGAGGTCTACCTGTGTCGATTCTAAGCTTCCTGGAGCAACCGGAAGTGGTTAAATTGACCCAAAAGGTATTTGGATGTACATCACCTCGAAAGGTGCCGAGGCCTCTGCATTATTCAACCCTGTGTAGATCAGTCAATTCTCAACTTAAAGACTTAAAACTCAGGATTCCCTAGGTTTCTATGTCAGTCAAGACATGTGTGTATTTATAGCTTCCTGTGCCAACCGGAAGTGCCATAATTGGTGTCTCAGGGGCTGTTTGGAAGGGTTAAAAAAATCAGATCTGTCCAAAACTTCATATGTGTGATTAGACAACCCCCATGAACTGTAAATCAGTCATTTTTCCCATAAAAATTCAAAGGAAAAATAAATCACACAGATACACAACTTGGATGGAGGGACGTATTGGGGTATGTAGAGACTGACAGTGCCTCCAATAGTTAGCTTTGTTCGAGCTAAAAAAGAACCGTCAGACCTAGAGTTCCGAAACTTTAGAATCCTGTTCTAGACCTCAGGTAGATAGTGCGTGGTGAGTTACGGCACTCTAGGAGGTTCTCGGACCGAGAAACAGCGTCGAACATTTGCAATGACTTCAATTCATTTTGACCATTACGAAAATGGCGACATTTAGAAATGTCCCAGAGACACAAGACTAGGTGCATTGTGACCGTCTCGGCCCATAGAGACAGAACCCAACATCTCGGTCCGATAGCTCATTCAAGGACCCCGTAGCAAGGCATTGAAAAAGTGGATTTTCAGCACCAATTAGGCTTTTACTCGGACACCAAATGACCTATCGGGCCGAAACTCGGGATTCGGGTCGCCTCACATAGGACTACACATAATGTCCGAACTGGCCCCGCAGCTAGAAAGTAACTATGTGTTTTATGGTTTTTTAATGTTTTGTACCGAAGGCCTTGTGAATTTTGGGCCAGCTCTGAAGTATGTTATACTTGGCTCCTAAATGAGTTGGGAAAAGTGGGTTTGGTGTCAGTTTGTATCAGTTTGGTGTCAGAATGATATCAAATTGACTGATGGACGGTGACTTGCAGGTGACTCTTGTCCATTAGCAATATATTTAAGCGGTGAGGTACCATCACCAAAAGCGACATTCTGAAATCAACCCAAACGAGCGATGGAGAGGTACCAGTATCACTGCCCAGACATCCCTATGTCATCGGGCCAGTCAATTTGGCATTCCTGCATGATTTTTATGGCATGACAAATTGGTAATGGTGACTGCCCAGTTAACCATATGGCAAATGCACAGTGACTTTGAAAGAGTGAGAAAAATCACCAAATGGACATTCTGGAATCAACCCTAACGAGTGATGGAGAGGTACCAGAATCACTGCCAAGCCATCCCGACTTCATCGGGCCAGTCAATTTGGCATTCCTGCACAAATTTTCAGTGACTTTGCAAAAGTAAGGAACATTTGCAATATGTTTTAACAGTGAGGTACCATCACCAAAAGCGACATTCTGAAATCAACCCAAACGAGCGATGGAGAGGTACCAGTATCACTGCCCAGCCATCCTGAGGTCATCGGGCCAGTCAATTTGGCATTCCTGCATGATTTTTATAGCATGACAAATTGGTGATGGTGACTGCCCAGTTAACCATATGGCAAATGCACAGTGACTTTGAAAGAGTGAGAAAAATCACCAAATGGACATTCTGGAATCAACCCTAACGAGCGATGGAGAGGTACCATAATCACTGCCCAGACATCCCGAGGTCATCGGGCCAGTCAATTTGGCATTCCTGCACAAATTTTCAGTGACTTTGCAAAAGTAAGGAACATTTGCAATATGTTTTAACAGTGAGGTACCATCACCAAAAGCGACATTCTGAAATCAACCCAAACGAGCGATGGAGAGGTACCAGTATCACTGCCCAGCCATCCCGAGGTCATCGGGCCAGTCAATTTGGCATTCCTGCAAGAATTTTTAGTGACTTTGCAAAAGTAAGGAACATTTGCAATATGTTTTAACAGTGAGGTACCATCACCAAAAGCGACATTCTGAAATCAACCCAAACGAGCGATGGAGAGGTACCAGAATAACTGCCCAGCCATCCCTATGTCATCGGGCCAGTCAATTTGGCATTCCTACATGATTTTTAT
>NW_027008997.1:0-60472 GCF_036934945.1 Oncorhynchus masou masou | reverse complement strand
GCTGGGACTGATAGGAGCTAGAGGTCTACGGTTGAGTTCTCTCTCTCAGACGCTGGTCAATGCGTGAGGCCAACTTGATCAGGGACTCGAGATTGTCCGGTGGTTCCCGAGTGGCCAGTTCATCTTGGATAGTGTCGGAAAGGCCTTTCAGAAAGCACACCGTGAGCGCCTCGTTGTTCCAGCCACTCGCTGCTGCCACCGTGCGGAACTGGATGGCATAGTCCGTCACGCTGCGCCAACCTTGATGGAGAGTCAGGAGCTGTTTGGCTGAGTCAGAACCACTGCTTGGGCCTTGAAACACTCGTTTTGAATTCCTCAGCAAAGGCAGAGTAGCTGGCACAGCAGGAACTATGGGCATCCCACACAGCAGTAGCCCAGGCCAGGGCTTTTTCCGACAGCAGGGTGATGATATATGCGATCTTAGACCGGTCGGTGGAAACGACGAGGGTTGCAGCTCAAAGGAGAGAGAACATTGAGTGAGAAACCCTTTACAAGCACTTGGATCACCTGAGAACCGTTGGGGAGGTGGAAGACGAGGTTCAGCCAGGGGGTTAACTGCCATGGGTACGTGAACTTGAGGTACTGGGACGGGAACTGTTGCCGGGGTAAGTCGATCAGATATTTGCTTAATGGAAGTCAGCATCTCCGACAGAAGATGAGAATGTCTAGCCATTAAGGCCTCTTGCTGAACCAGGGCGGCTTCGTGGCGTTGGACAGTCTCCTGGTGGTGGGACAGCGTGGCAAAAGGTCCTGGGAACTGGCTGCCTCTGGGTTCATTTTTGGCTCTGTGTTTCTGTCAGGACCCGGTTTCGAACCTGGGTCTCCGGAGTGAGAAACAGTCACTTAACCAACTGAGCCACGAATAGACAGCAGAACCCAGAAGATGAGGCAGACACAGCAGTACTTAAGACGGTGTATTTAATAAAGAAAAAATCCTAAAATACAAAAAATGGCAAATCCAAAAGGTGGTAGGTAAAACACAAAAAGACCTCAAAAGAAACTCACCAAAAATAAACAAAAACAAAAAACAGAATACCACAAGAACGTCACCCGGAATCGACAAGAGCACACAGAACACTAGGGCAGGGTGCTAACATACAAACACAGAGCACAGAACTGAGGGAAACAAAGGGTTTAAATACAATCAGGGGAAACGAGACACAGGTGCAAATAATAATGGGGATCAAGGGAAAAACATAGGGACAAAAAGCACAATGGGGGCATCTACTGACCAAAACCCGGAACAACCCTGGCCAAATCCTGACACACTGTGGTAATGTTTAAAATATTTACTTCTCTCTTCAGTTTTCAGTTGTCTCACTCATTCAAATTATTCACTGACTAGGCAGGCTAGCGCGAGAGCCACTGTAGAGAGAGACTGCATGAAGCAACCACTACTAGAGCAAGCGGCTTCCTCAGTGTGCCGAAAAAAGTGGAACACCCATTGACTATAAATAGTGTAAATGATTGCAAAATGCCTAAAACGTGGCTACCATATACCTCACTATCTCCCACATTTCAGGTTGGCAACATAAGGAACCCAAACATGAGCTACCATATACCTCACTATCTCCCACATTTCAGGTTGGCAAGACAAGGAACCCAAACATGAGCTACCATATACCTCACTATCTCCCACATTTCAGGTTGGCAAGACAAGGAACCCAAACATGAGCTACCATATACCTCACTATCTCCCACATTTCAGGTTGGTAAGACAAGGAACCCAAACATGAGCTACCATATACCTCACTATCTCCCACATTTCAGGTTGGCAAGACAAGTAACCCAAACATGAGCTACCATATACCTCACTATCTCCCACATTTCAGGTTGGCAAGACAAGGAACCCAAACATGAGCTACCATATACCTCATTATCTCCCACATTTCAGGTTAGCAACACAAGGAACCCAAACATGAGCTACCATATACCTCACTATCTCCCACATTTCAGGTTAGCAACATAAGGAACCCAAACATGAGCAAAAAACGGTACTATTAAAACAGAAAGTATCACCCCTTTTCCACAGCAACTATTTCCCTTTTTCTTGACAGAAACCTTGGGGGTTTATTTATTTAATGCATTATACTGCCATTTTACTATGATAACGCATAATAAATAAATAGGGTACCATATGGTATTTCCAAATATTACACAATCCATGCTTCCTTCCCTCCTCCGTCACTTGGCTTGGAGTAACCACTGATATCATAAGATTTACAGCAGATGTGTTATTTCAGTGATTAATAAAATGGAATGAACAAGCAACCCTGAACCATAAGTGAGAGCACCAGCTGTTCAGGACGACTGCGTGATCACGCTCTCCGTAGCCGATGTGAGTAAGACCTTTAAACAGGTTAACATCAACAAGGCCCCAAGACCAGGATGCGTACTCGGAGCATGCACTGACCAGCTGGCAAGTGTCTTCATTTACATTTTTAGTCTCTTACCCAGTCTGTAATACCTACATGTTACAAGCAGACCACCATAGTCCCTGTGCCCAAGGACGCCAAGGTAACCTGCCTAAATGACTATCGCCCCACAACAGTCACATCTGTAGCCATGAAAAGCTTTGAAAGGCTTATCATGAATCACATCAACACCATCATCCCAGACACCCTGGACCCACTCCAATTTGCAAACCATCCCAATAGATCCACAGATGACCTAATCTCTATTGCACTCCATACTGCCCTTTCCCACCTGGACAAAAGGAACACCTACGTCAGAATGCTGTTCATTGACTACAGTTCAGCGTTCAACACCATAGTTCCCTCCAAGCTCATCACTAAGCCAAGGATCCTGGGACTGAAAACACTCCCTCTGCAACTGGATCCTGGTGAACACTCTCTCTGCAACTGGATCTTGGTGAACACCTCTCTGCAACTGGATCCTGGTGAACACCTCTCTGCAACTGGATCTTGGTGAACACTCTCTCTGCAACTGGATCTTGGTCTTCCCAACGGGACGTCCCCAGGTGGTGAGGGTAGGCAACAACACATCCGCCACGTTGACCGTAGTGCATACGGCCCAGTACATCACTGGGGCAGAGCTCCCTGCCATCCAGGACCTCTATACCTCATTGTGTATCCATTACTACGTGTTTGACTTGTCTATTATTTCTCTATTTTTCTTTCTCTCTGCATTGTGGGAAGGGCACGTAAGTAAGCATTTCACTAATAGTCCATACCTGTTGTTGATGAAGCATGTGACAAATACAATTTGATTTGAAGGATGTTTTCATGTTGACAGTCATTATTAAGACCACTAATATCACACACTGTTAAAAATCATTTCTTAAACCCTCAAGTTCAACTTATGTTTACTGTCTGATCTTTGTAGATCAGATTCATCACTTTGGCCGATTTGCTGCTCGGCAGAGGGCGCCGCCATCTTTCTTCTGTGTCTCTTCCACGTCAACAGCACGCAGATGTAAACACAGCACCAAAAACAGCCGTCACCGTCTATACACCCCCTCTAGTGTTGGCAGTTAGTACTACGGGACCTGTCACGGGTAAACACTTCGGACATTTCCAACTACGACACAATCCACGCTTCCTTCACTCCTCCATTCATTGGTTCATGTAACCAGTGATATCATAAGTGGAGTGGTGATAGCTTCAGACAATTTACCGTAGATGTGTTATTTCAGTGATTACTAAAGGGAATTAGGAAGGATGTTTTCAAAACAAGACCCTCTTCAGTGTTGAGTGTCATGTTGACAATCAAGACCTCACAGGAAACAACTGGACATACTGTATGTGCTCAGTTATGTAGTACTCTCCAGCATTTCAAACCTACTGTAAAATAACTATGCACACCTATCCTCGTTGGTTGGCCCTCGCTTCATACTCGTCGCCAAACCCACTGGCTACAGGTTATCTACAAGTCTCTGCTAGGTAAAGCCCCGCCTTATCTCAGCTCACTGGTCACCATAGCAGCACCCACTCGTTGCACACGCTCCAGCAGGTATGTCTCACTGGTCCCCCCCAAAGCCAATTCTTCCTTTGGTCATCTTTCCTTCCAGTTCTCTGCTGCCAATGACTGGAACGAACTGCAAAAATCACTGAAGCTGGAGACTCATATCTCCCTCACCTGCTTTAGGCACCAGCTGTCAGAGCAGCTCACAGATCACTGCACCTGTACACAGCCCATCTGTAAACAGCCCATCTATCTACCTACCTCATCCCCATACTGTATTTATTTATGTATCTTGCTCCTTTGCACCCCAGTATCTCTACTTGCACATTCATCTTCTGCACATCTACCATTCCAGTGTTGAATTGCTATATTGTAATTACTTCGCCACCATGGCCTATTTATTGCCTTAACTCCCTTATCTTACCTCATTTGCACTCACTGTATATAGACTTTTTGTTTTGTTCTACTGTATTATTGACTATGTTTTGTTTATTCCATGTGTAACTCTGTGTTGTTGTATGTGTCAAATTTCTATGCTTTATCTTGGCCAGGTCCCAGTTGCAAATGAGAACTTGTTCTCAACTAGCCTACCTGGTTAAATAAAATAAATAAAAAATCAAATCCTTCGTTTGTACATCCTTTTCCTGTGAATGGGGAATATTCTTGAGTCTGTTCCGTTACTATCATATGCTTGGGTCTCTTCCGTTACTATCATATGCTTGAGTCTGTTCCGTTACTATCATATGCTTGAGTCTGTTCCGTTACTATCATATGCTTGGGTCTGTTCCGTTACTATCATATGCTTGAATCTGTTCCATTGCTATCATATGCTTGAATCTGTTCCGTTACTATCATATGCTTGAATCTGTTCCATTGCTATCATATGCTTGAATCTGTTCCGTTACTATCATATGCTTGAATCTGTTCCATTACTATCATATGCTTGAATCTGTTCCGTTACTATCATATGCTTGGGTCTGTTCCGTTACTATCATATGCTTGAATCTGTTCCATTGCTATCATATGCTTGAGTCTGTTCCATTGCTATCATATGCTTGGGTCTCTTCCGTTACTATCATATGCTTGAATCTGTTCCGTTACTATCATATGCTTCAGTCTGTTCCGTTACTATCATATGCTTGAGTCTGTTCCGTTACTATCTTCCTTTGTACAAAATGTGCTCCAGATGTTTTGCGGGGTTGCATTGACATTGCTTAACACTTGGCCCACTTGGCCCTCTGGATTCCTAGAGACCCAATGGGGTTGCTTCTAAAATAGCACTCTATTCCCTATATAGTGCACTACTTTTTGACCAGGGCCTATAGAGCACTAGGGAATAGGGTGCCATTTTGGACGCAAGTGGTGAGGTCATAGTTGTCCAGAAATGGCTGATTATGTGATTTCATGTTCACTCAGGCCTCCTTGCTCTGGACTGGACCTCTGGATTCACATAGTAGATGCTTTGTTCTGCCAAGACAACAGATAGGAGGGCAGACAATAAACAGATCAATATTTACAATGTTGTTTGTACTCCACTTGTTACCGTTTTCTCAGGGCAACTGGCTACAAATCTTACTGCTGTGGTTGCACATCTCTCTCTAACTTCCGGGAGAGCCCATTTAAAGAAAATACAAGTCAAGTTCATGGGGCGTTGTTTTCATGCGGGCTAGTCCCTCCCATGACACAAAACACCATACAGCAGCATGTCAACACACTCTCATGTTGAGAAGAATAAGAAACAGTTAAAGGAATCGGACAATCTATTTTCTGGACTTAAAGATCTTGGGCATCAGCGAGACCAACTCTGAAGTGAACCGCTTATCCAAAAAGTTGTTTATATCATAACCAAACATAGAAATGGGAAGAATACATATCTGCGTAAAACGGACGTTCATTTTCGTCTGTGTCTTGATCGGGGTAAGTTATCGTCCAGTCTGTTGGCCTGGACGTATTCGAGTAGATAAACCCGTTTTTTTTATAGGAGCATGTTGCCAATTATGGCTGTCGATACACGTTTTTTAATACGACATTATTTGTTTACATTATGGCTGGTTATTTTTGTAACTTCAACGCAAGCAGTGAGAGTTGCAGTTTACACGGGACGGAATAAAGAGTGGTGCCGCTTTCATCAACAATAATGAGCGGATTGTTTTATAGTGCGGTATCAAGACAAGCACACAAATTAAATATAAATATTCTATTTAATGTTGCAATTGGGCTGCTGGGCTTTAATCTTTCACTGGAACACGTTTTTGAGCTTTGGTTTGTGGGTGTGTTCAGCTTATTTATTTATTTTTCGGCCTTTTAATTTGTCCTCTTTGTTTATTAACTGCTAAATATCTTAAAGTTATTTGTTATTTTTTTATTTTTTTTATTTCACCTTTATTTAACCAGGTAGGCTAGTTGAGTACAAGTTCTCATTTGCAACTGCGACCTGGCCAAGATAAAGCTTGGCAGTGTGAGCAGACAACACAGAGTTACACATGGAGTAAACAATTAACAAGTCAATAACACAGTACAAAAAAGGCGAGTCTATATACATTGTGTGCAAAAGGCATGAGGAGGTAGGCGAATAATTACAACCTTGCAGATTAGCACTGGAGTGATAAATGATCAGATGGTCATGTACAGGTAGAGATACTGGTGTGCAAAAGAGCAGAAAAGTAAATAAATAAAAACAGTGTGGGGATGAGGTAGGTGAAAATGGGTGGGTTATTTACCAATAGACTATGTATTATCATCTTCAAATAGGCCTATTGACCTTAGTTATCACGTTTTTGTCAGAATATTAGGATAGTCAATAACTGATATTAGATTTTTATAAACAGCCTACTAAGTAAATATTTCAGCTATTCATTTCTTAATAATGTATAATTTCTTAGTCTATTTATAAATGAGGTATAATATATGTAAATACAATTTACTGTCTGCTTACAAACCATTTGTAGATGGTGTTGGTCAAATGCATTATTGAAGTTATGAAGAAATGGATCCCTCAACTCCTCTGAAACAAATGACTATATCAACCTTTACTGTGCATTATCAGTAGAATTCCCAGTATAATACCCTGTACATTGTAATGATTGTATCAACCTTTACTGTGCATTATCAGTAGAATTCCCAGTATAATACCCTGTACATTGTAATGATTGTATCATGTGTTGTATTCTCTTCAGATCATCAGCACCCTCTTGCTGGCCATCACATTATTTGGACATGGGTACTTCCACCAATCAGAAGAAGTAATTCTGTTGTTTTTTTATAGCTCCTATTACATTTACTAATTATATCATATTGATTTCATTATAATAATGCTGTGTCCATCTAGCCTGGTCCCAGATCTGTTTGTGCTGTCTATCCAACTCCTACAGTGTTTAGCATGACAACAACCATAGGAGTTGGCTATACAGCATAAACAGATCTGAGACCAGGCTAGAATCCAGCAGTATCATTGTAATATTATGATTATAAACCCAGAATTGCCATATCATTAGTCTGGCTTGTCTTCCTATGCACAGATAGAGGAGATGCTGCCAGGGATAGTAGTTCTGTATGTCCTAGAAGCAGCAACCCTGGTCCTGTCACTCTTTGGGGTCTATGGCGCTCGGAAGGAGAAGAAATGGACTGTGGTTCTGGTAAGCCTGACGAGACCTGTCTCAAAGTGTTAGCCTGATCCCAGATCTGTTGGTTTGTCTTGGATAATTATCATAGGAGTTGGCTACACAGCACAAACAGGTCTGGGATCTGGCTACCGACTTGACTTCTCTGCTGCAAACTGTTCCTTTCTGATAGGTAATGGCCATACAACTCAACTGGAACCAGTCAACACTTTCCCCATGACATGTTTCCCTTAAAGTGGGTTCGTTTGAATGAACCTTAAGTATTGATTTTGCTTGACAACCCCAATATGTGTGTGTAGTTTTCTGTAGGTATGTCACTGGCCAGCCTATACCTGTTTGCGGAGTGTGTGAAAGCATATTCAAGCAAACACGAGGTACAGTAGTCTATATATATAAACACACAGGTAACTGCCAAAATGATGGAAAACACCAACATAAAGTGGTTTAATAGGGCGTTGTGGCAGAACAGCTTTAATGCACCTTGTCATAGATTCTACAAGTGTCTAGAAGTCTATTGGAGGGATGCGAGACCATTCTTTCACAATAAATTCCATAATTTGGTGTTTTGTTGATGGAAAACACTGTCTCAGGAGCTGCTTCAGAATCTCACATAAGTGTTCACTTGGGTTGAGATCTGGTGACTGAGACAGCAATGGCATATGGTTTTACATCGATCGTTTCCATGCTCATCAAACCATTCAGTGACCTCTCATACCCTTTGGATGGCAGCATATCATCCTTTTTTATTTTATTCAACCTTTATTTAACCTTTTTTAACCTTTATTTAACTAGGCAAGTCAGTTAAGAACACATTCTTATTTACAATGACGGCCTACTTGTAAAGCCCCCCTGGCCAAACCCTCCCCTAACCCAGACGACGCTGGGCCAATGGGACTCCTGATCACGGCCGGTTACGATACAGCCCGGGATCGAACCTGGGTCTGTAGTGATGCCTTAGACCGCTGCACCACTCGGGAGCCCTAGCCATGGGGAAGTAGCCATGGTAGCCAAAATCATTTTCATACTGTACATGACCCTAAACATGATGGGATATTAATTGCTTAATTAACTCAGGAACCACACCTGTGTGGAAGCACCTGCTTTTAATATACTCTGTGTCCCTCATTTACTCAGGGGTTTCCATTAGTTTTGGCAGTTACCTGTATATATCTTCATTTTCTAATTCAACCTTGAGACAATATTTGTTTGCTGTTCTGGTGAAAAGATATTTAAGAAGTTATTGTATGATGGCGCAATGCATCTGATTCTTGATAATTCAATGTATGTATCTGTCCTTTTCAAATTCAGAGCTGATTATAGCTTTCAACTGTGACTATAACACTGAATATAAACTTGATTAATTTCAAGATGGAGGAGTTAACCAGAGAGGAACATCTGGCGATGATGCCTCTGAGTGGAGCGAAACAAAAAGATATAGAAACGATATACAACATACAGACTAACGTGAGTCATCTTCATTTAATGCTTCTTATGGTCTCTGCTTGTGCCAATTCAATGTGCCAATTCAAATTCCCAGAGTGACAATTCAATGTATGTGTGTCTTTAGGGATGGTTTTCCATATGATGTAAACCAAGGCCTGGACTAAAACACTTTCTCCATGGAGGTTTCTCCAGGCCTTAACTATATATGGTAATTGTTTGCCTAATTGTTTTTAAAATGCCTGTTGTGCTGTTACCTTCACTTTCAGTTCAAATGCTGTGGGCTCCTACAAGGCTACCAAGACTGGGGAACAGACATCCCCCTCTCCTGTCTCTGTTCTGATGAGGACTCAGCAGACTTTACATGTGTGAGTCTGCTGTGTTAAATACCTTAACTTGATGCTGTTGATGATGTTGTTGTTGTGTGTATGCTGAGGAGGATTCAGTGTGTCAGTCTGTGTTAAATACCTTAACTTGATGCTGTTGATGTTGTTGTTGTTGTGTGTATGCTGAGGAGGATTCAGTGTGTCAGTCTGTGTTAAATACCTTAACTTGATGCTGTTGTTGATGTTGTTGTTGTGTTTATGCTGAGGAGGATCTGATTCAGTGTGTCAGTCTGTGTTAAATACCTCTGTTATGTCTTTTGGTAAAAGAGCAATACATTTTTTATTCTATTATCTTTAAAATGTGTTTTTAAAACAAAATTAAAAAAAAGAGACGATAAGGACAGTGACAAGACGACCATAAACTGAGGAAGATGTACATGACAAAACTCTAAAAGACCAACAAATACCATAGAACACATTTGGACCAGACACATAATGGATGCCAAGCTGCAGCCTAATAGGAAATCATGCAGCTAAAGTAGAGCACTGTTTTAAACCATGTCACATTCTATTTCAGGTTGCTCCTGGTAACAATACAAGATATGTTATTCACTATCCCAACAGTGATGTGTCTGAGGATGATGACCACAAGGGATTAACGGATGAACACATGCTGGTATATAAAGAGGTACAATCATGTCATTCCACTACACCATTGCATTCCCACTTGGCAAAAATGGGTTGAATAAATGTTGTTTCCACGTCATTTCAACCCCAAAAATCAATGTCATGATGTTGAATCAACGTGGAAAACTGATTGGATATGCAGAAAGTCATCAACATGAGGGCATTTTGTCTATTTTTTTACCCAACTTCTAACCTTAATCTCATGACATGGTGAATTTTATGGTTGATTTCATGTTGAATTCACTTTAGATGACAACTCATCCGATTGTAAATCAAAACTAGATGTTGAACTGACGTCTGTGCCCAGTGGGTTGTCATACTTCTAGCTTGGTATAGCGACATACAACTACACAAAGTTTACATCATCATTGATACATTGAAATAACGGATACATCAATTCAATCAATTCATGTTTTTTTGTTGTTCAAGTTCTGATATAATACGGACCTCTAATACTCTTGTTTTTCTCACAAAATGATAAATTTTTCACTTTCAGCCATGTCTTCCCATCCTGATCTCTGAAGTAACATTTATAATGAACCTGTTAATATGAATATTAACAGCACCTAGTGTTATCGGTATGTATTTCCATTCTGTCTTTACTAATTCACCATTCCAGGGTTGAGGTCAATTCAGCTTTCAATTCAATCAATTGAATTCAATTCCTGAATTTGAAATTGTCCATCGTTTTTTTAATGTGGATTTTTCTATTCAGGAAGTGAATTTCACTTGACAATACCTTAATTGAAAACTGAATTGACCCAAACGCTGTACCATACTTTTTTTTACCATAGGTTTCGAGCAAAGGCCTTATTTGATTCAACCATTACCACCTTCCACATTCAGTGATGCCGGTTGACGAATTATATATTATGATGGTCTGTGTTCCACCATTTTTCTGGTAAAGTGACAAAAAAACGTAGTAATTTAAGGTACTCACATGATGCAATATTGACTACTCGCCCTGCAACAGCAAAGCATAGGCCTAGTACTCTCTTTAACCCCTTTAGCTCATAGTGAAAAACCACAACACACATGGTCTAGTAGTGTACCCTCTTAAACCTTGGGAGCTGGATAGAGCATGTTGAGAAGAATGACAGGAGTCAGAAACCTTGAAGATTTCACATGGGTGCTTATTGGGTGCTTCTCTCTTCAATACAGTTTCCAGTTGTCTCTCTCTCATTCCACTCTCTTGGCTAGTCTTATACAATTCCAAATATCCAACGTACTAAAACACTATTTGTAAAAAGGTATAAAATAGTAATTTATCTCATAGATACATTATTCAAATGTAATTCTCAAAATATCTCTAAATACAGCAAGTTAGAATGTTTCCACTCTGTGTGAATGTTCGTTGGTCCTGTCTCCATTACTACGACAGGCTAGCTTGACTGGAGCTAACTTTAGCCGACGCTGGCTCTGTGCTAACAGACTTTTATAAATCAATTAAACTATCAAAACCTCATTAAGAAAAATCACAATTAATCACATTTCGCTTAACTTGGTGTTTCATATCCTATGCTTTATAATTCGCTCACTGTGGTAATGTTTAAAATATTTACTTCTCTCTTCAGTTTTCAGTTGTCTCACTCATTCAAATTATTCACTGACTAGGCAGGCTAGCGCGAGAGCCACTGTAGAGAGAGACTGCATGAAGCAACCACTACTAGAGCAAGCGGCTTCCTCAGTGTGCCGAAAAAAGTGGAACACCCATTGACTATAAATAGTGTAAATGATTGCAAAATGCCTAAAACGTGGCTACCATATACCTCACTATCTCCCACATTTCAGGTTGGCAACATAAGGAACCCAAACATGAGCTACCATATACCTCACTATCTCCCACATTTCAGGTTGGTAAGACAAGGAACCCAAACATGAGCTACCATATACCTCACTATCTCCCACATTTCAGGTTGGCAAGACAAGGAACCCAAACATGAGCTACCATATACCTCATTATCTCCCACATTTCAGGTTGGCAAGACAAGGAACCCAAACATGAGCTACCATATACCTCACTATCTCCCACATTTCAGGTTGGCAAAACAAGGAACCCAAAATGTGCTACCATATACCTCACTATCTCCCACAATTCAGGTTGGCAACATAAGGAACCCAAACATGAGCTACCATATACCTCACCATCTCCCACATTTCAGGTTGGCAAGACAAGGAACCCAAACATGAGCTACCATATACCTCACTATCTCCCACAATTCAGGTTGGCAACACAAGGAACCCAAACATGAGCTACCATATACCTCACTATCTCCCACAATTCAGGTTGGCAACACAAGGAACCCAAACATGAGCTACCATATACCTCACTATCTCCCACATTTCAGGTTAGCAACATAAGGAACCCAAACATGAGCAAAAAACGGTACTATTAAAACAGAAAGTATCACCCCTTTTCCACAGCAACTATTTCCCTTTTTCTTGACAGAAACCTTGGGGGGTTTATTTATTTAATGCATTATACTGCCATTTTACTATGATAACGCATAATAAATAAATAGGGTACCATATGGTATTTCCAAATATTACACAATCCATGCTTCCTTCCCTCCTCCGTCACTTGGCTTGGAGTAACCACTGATATCATAAGATTTACAGCAGATGTGTTATTTCAGTGATTAATAAAATGGAATGAACAAGCAACCCTGAACCATAAGTGAGAGCACCAGCTGTTCAGGACGACTGCGTGATCACGCTCTCCGTAGCCGATGTGAGTAAGACCTTTAAACAGGTTAACATCAACAAGGCCCCAAGACCAGGATGCGTACTCGGAGCATGCACTGACCAGCTGGCAAGTGTCTTCATTTACATTTTTAGTCTCTTACCCAGTCTGTAATACCTA
Source organism: Oncorhynchus masou masou (assembly GCF_036934945.1). NCBI lineage: Eukaryota > Metazoa > Chordata > Actinopteri > Salmoniformes > Salmonidae > Oncorhynchus > Oncorhynchus masou. The sequence continues at coordinate 47,612 of NW_027008997.1, read as the reverse complement.
CATGTTACAAGCAGACCACCATAGTCCCTGTGCCCAAGGACGCCAAGGTAACCTGCCTAAATGACTATCGCCCCACAACAGTCACATCTGTAGCCATGAAAAGCTTTGAAAGGCTTATCATGAATCACATCAACACCATCATCCCAGACACCCTGGACCCACTCCAATTTGCAAACCATCCCAATAGATCCACAGATGACCTAATCTCTATTGCACTCCATACTGCCCTTTCCCACCTGGACAAAAGGAACACCTACGTCAGAATGCTGTTCATTGACTACAGTTCAGCGTTCAACACCATAGTTCCCTCCAAGCTCATCACTAAGCCAAGGATCCTGGGACTGAAAACACTCCCTCTGCAACTGGATCCTGGTGAACACCTCTCTCTGCAACTGGATCCTGGTGAACACCTCTCTCTGCAACTGGATCCTGGTGAACACCTCTCTCTCTGCAACTGGATCTTGGTGAACACCTCTCTCTGCAACTGGATCTTGGTCTTCCCAACGGGACGTCCCCAGGTGGTGAGGGTAGGCAACAACACATCCGCCACGTTGACCGTAGTGCATACGGCCCAGTACATCACTGGGGCAGAGCTCCCTGCCATCCAGGACCTCTATACCTCATTGTGTATCCATTACTACGTGTTTGACTTGTCTATTATTTCTCTATTTTTCTTTCTCTCTGCATTGTGGGAAGGGCTCGTAACTAAGCATTTCACTAATAGTCCATACCTGTTGTTGATGAAGCATGTGACAAATACAATTTGATTTGAAGGATGTTTTCATGTTGACAGTCATTATTAAGACCACTAATATCACACACTGTTAAAAATCATTTCTTAAACCCTCAAGTTCAACTTATGTTTATTGTCTGATCTTTGTAGATCAGATTCATCACTTTGGCCGATTTGCTGCTCGGCAGAGGGCGCCGCCATCTTTCTTCTGTGTCTCTTCCACGTCAACAGCACGCAGATGTAAACACAGCACCTAAAACAGCCGTCACCGTCTATACACCCCCTCTAGTGGTGGCAGTTAGTACTACGGGACCTGTCACGGGTAAACACTTCGGACATTTCCAACTACGACACAATCCACGCTTCCTTCACTCCTCCATTCATTGGTTCATGTAACCAGTGATATCATAAGTGGAGTGGTGATAGCTTCAGACAATTTACCGTAGATGTGTTATTTCAGTGATTACTAAAGGGAATTAGGAAGGATGTTTTCAAAACAAGACCCTCTTCAGTGTTGAGTGTCATGTTGACAATCAAGACCTCACAGGAAACAACTGGACATACTGTATGTGCTCAGTTATGTAGTACTCTCCAGCATTTCAAACCTACTGTAAAATAACTATGCACACCTATCCTCGTTGGTTGGCCCTCGCTTCATACTCGCCGCCAAACCCACTGGCTACAGGTTATCTACAAGTCTCTGCTAGGTAAAGCCCCGCCTTATCTCAGCTCACTGGTCACCATAGCAGCACCCACTCGTTGCACACGCTCCAGCAGGTATGTCTCACTGGTCCCCCCCAAAGCCAATTCTTCCTTTGGTCATCTTTCCTTCCAGTTCTCTGCTGCCAATGACTGGAACGAACTGCAAAAATCACTGAAGCTGGAGACTCATATCTCCCTCACCTGCTTTAGGCACCAGCTGTCAGAGGAGCTCACAGATCACTGCACCTGTACACAGCCCATCTATCTACCTACCTCATCCCCATACTGTATTTATTTATTTATCTTGCTCCTTTGCACCCCAGTATCTCTACTTTCACATTCATCTTCTACACATCTACCATTCCAGTGTTTAATTGCTATATTGTAATTACTTCGCCACCATGACCTATTTATTGCCTTAACTCCCTTATCTTACCTCATTTGCACTCACTGTATATAGACTTTTTGTTTTGTTCTACTGTATTATTGACTATGTTTTGTTTATTCCATGTGTAACTCTGTGTTGTTGTATGTGTCAAATTTCTATGCTTTATCTTGGCCAGGTCCCAGTTGCAAATGAGAACTTGTTCTCAACTAGCATACCTGGTTAAATAAAATAAATAAAAAATCAAATCCTTCGTTTGTACATCCTTTTCCTGTGAATGGGGAATAGTCTTGAGTCTGTTCCGTTACTATCATATTCTTGAGTCTGTTCCGTTACTATCATATGCTTGAGTCTGTTCCGTTACTATCATATGCTTCAGTCTGTTCCGTTACTATCATATGCTTGAATCTGTTCCGTTACTATCATATGCTTGGGTCTGTTCCGTTACTATCATATGCTTGAGTCTGTTCCGTTACTATCATATGCTTGAATCTGTTCCGTTACTATCATATGCTTCAGTCTGTTCCGTTACTATCATATGCTTGAATCTGTTCCATTGCTATCATATGCTTCAGTCTGTTCCGTTACTATCATATGCTTGAGTCTGTTCCATTGCTATCATATGCTTGGGTCTCTTCCGTTACTATCATATGCTTGAATCTGTTCCGTTACTATCATATGCTTCAGTCTGTTCCGTTACTATCTTCCTTTGTACAAAATGTGCTCCAGATGTTTTGCGGGGTTGCATTGACATTGCTTAACACTTGGCCCACTTGGCCCTCTGGATTCCTAGAGACCCAATGGGGTTGCTTCTAAAATAGCACTCTATTCCCTATATAGTGTACTACTTTTTGACCAGGGCCTATAGAGCACTAGGGAATAGGGTGCCATTTTGGACGCAAGTGGTGAGGTCATAGTTGTCCAGAAATGGCTGATTATGTGATTTCATGTTCACTCAGGCCTCTTTGCTCTGGACTGGACCTCTGGATTCACATAGTAGATGCTTTGTTCTGCCAAGACAACAGATAGGAGGGCAGACAATAAACAGATCAATATTTACAATGCTGTTTGTACTTCACTTGTTACCGTTTTCTCAGGGCAACTGGCTACAAATCTTACTGCTGTGGTTGCACATCTCTCTCTAACTTCCGGGAGAGCCCATTTAAAGAAAATATAAGTCAAGTTCATGGGGCGTTGCGTTCATGCGGGCTAGTCCCTCCCATGACACAAAACACCATTCAGCAGCATGTCAACACACTCTCATGTTGAGAAGAATAAGAAACAGTTAAAGGAATCGGACAATCTATTTTCTGGACTTAAAGATCTTGGGCATCAGCGAGACCAACTCTGAAGTGAACCGCTTATCCAAAAAGTTGTTTATATTATAACCAAACATAGAAATGGGAAGAATACATATCTGCGTAAAACGGACGTTCATTTTCGTCTGTGTCTTGATCGGGGTAAGTTATCGTCCAGTCTGTTGGCCTGGACGTATTCGAGTAGATAAACCCGTTTTTTTTATAGGAGCATGTTGCCAATTATGGCTGTCGATACACGTTTTTTAATACGACATTATTTGTTTACATTATGGCTGGTTATTTTTGTAACTTCAACGCAAGCAGTGAGAGTTGCAGTTTACACGGGACGGAATAAAGAGTGGTGCCGCTTTCATCAACAATAATGAGCGGATTGTTTTATAGTGCGGTATCAAGACAAGCACACAAATTAAATATAAATATTCTATTTAATGTTGCAATTGGGCTGCTGGGCTTTAATCTTTCACTGGAACACGTTTTTGAGCTTTGGTTTGTGGGTGTGTTCAGCTTATTTATTTATTTATTTTTCGGCCTTTTAATTTGTCCTCTATTTGTTTATTAACTGCTAAATATCTTAAAGTTATTTTTTTTGTTTTTTTGTTTTTTTATTTCACCTTTATTTAACCAGGTAGGCTAGTTGAGTACAAGTTCTCATTTGCAACTGCGACCTGGCCAAGATAAAGCTTAGCAGTGTGAGCAGACAACACAGAGTTACACATGGAGTAAACAATTAACAAGTCAATAACGCGAGTCTATATACATTGTGTGCAAAAGGCATGAGGAGGTAGGCGAATAATTACAACCTTGCAGATTAGCACTGGAGTGATAAATGATCAGATGGTCATGTACAGGTAGAGATACTGGTGTGCAAAAGAGCAGAAAAGTAAATAAATAAAAACAGTGTGGGGATGAGGTAGGTGAAAATGGGTGGGCTATTTACCAATAGACCATGTATTATCATCTTCAAATAGGCCTATTGACCTTAGTTATCACGTTTTTGTCAGAATATTTGGATAGTCAATAACTGATATTAGATTTTTATAAACAGCCTACTAAGTAAATATTTCAGCTATTCATTTCTTAATAATGTATAATTTCTTAGTCTATTTATAAATGAGGTATAATATATGTAAATACAATTTACTGTCTGCTTACAAACCATTTGTAGATGGTGTTGGTCAAATGCATTATTGAAGTTATGAAGAAATGGATCCCTCAACTCCTCTGAAACAAATGACTGTATCAACCTTTACTGTGCATTATCAGTAGAATTCCCAGTATAATACCCTGTACATTGTAATGACTGTATCAACCTTTACTGTGCATTATCAGTAGAATTCCCAGTATAATACCCTGTACATTGTAATGATTGTATCAACCTTTACTGTGCATTATCAGTAGAATTCCCAGTATAATACCCTGTACATTGTAATGACTGTATCAACCTTTACTGTGCATTATCAGTAGAATTCCCAGTATAATACCCTGTACATTGTAATGACTGTATCAACCTTTACTGTGCATTATCAGTAGAATTCCCAGTATAATACCCTGTACATTGTAATGATTGTATCATGTGTTGTATTCTCTTCAGATCATCAGCACCCTCTTGCTGGCCATCACATTATTTGGACATGGGTACTTCCACCAATCAGAAGAAGTAATTCTGTTGTTTTTTTATAGCTCCTATTACATTTACTAATTATATCATATTGATTTCATTATAATAATGCTGTGTCCATCTAGCCTGGTCCCAGATCTGTTTGTGCTGTCTATCCAACTCCTACAGTGTTTAGCATGACAACAACCATAGGAGTTGGCTATACAGCATAAACAGATCTGAGACCAGGTTAGAATCCATCAGCATCATTGTAATATTATGATTATAAACCCAGAATTGCCATATCATTAATTTGGTTTGTCTTCCTATGCACAGATAGAGGAGATGCTGCCAGGGATAGTAGTTCTGTATGTCCTAGAAGCAGCAACCCTGGTCCTGTCAATCTTTGGGGTCTATGGCGCTCGGAAGGAGAAGAAATGGACTGTGGTTCTGGTAAGCCTGACGAGACCTGTCTCAAAGTGTTAGCCTGATCCCAGATCTGTTGGTTTGTCTTGGATAATTATCATAGGAGTTGGCTACACAGCACAAACAGGTCTGGGATCTGGCTACCGACTTGACTTCTCTGCTGCAAACTGTTCCTTTCTGATAGGTAATGGCCATACAACTCAACTGGAACCAGTCAACACTTTCCCCATGACATGTTTCCCTTAAAGCGGGTTAGTTTGAATGAACCTTAAGTATTGATTTTGCTTGACAACCCCAATATGTGTGTGTAGTTTTCTGTAGGTATGTCACTGGCCAGCCTATACCTGTTTGCGGAGTGTGTGAAAGCATATTCAAGCAAACACGAGGTACAGTAGTCTATATATATAAACACACAGGTAACTGCCAAAATGATGGAAAACACCAACATAAAGTGGTTTAATAGGGCGTTGTGGCACCATGAGCCAGAACAGCTTTAATGCACCTTGTCATAGATTCTACAAGTGTCTAGAAGTCTATTGGAGTGATGCGAGACCATTCTTTCACAATAAATTCCATAATTTGGTGTTTTGTTGATGGAAAACACTGTCTCAGGAGCTGCTTCAGAATCTCACATAAGTGTTCACTTGGGTTGAGATCTGGTGACTGAGACAGCAATGGCATATGGTTTTACATCGATCGTTTCCATGCTCATCAAACCATTCAGTGACCTCTCATACCCTTTGGATGGCAGCATATCATCCTTTTTTATTTTATTCAACCTTTATTTAACCTTTTTTAACCTTTATTTAACTAGGCCAGTCAGTTAAGAACACATTCTTATTTACAATGACGGCCTACTTGTAAAGCCCCCCTGGCCAAACCCTCCCCTAACCCAGACGACGCTGGGCCAATGGGACTCCCGATCACTGCCGGTTACGATACAGCCCGGGATCGAACCTGGGTCTGTAGTGATGCCTTAGACCGCTGCACCACTCGGGAGCCCTAGCCATGGGGAAGTAGCCATGGTAGCCAAAATCATTTTCATACTGTACATGACCCTAAACATGATGGGATATTAATTGCTTAATTAACTCAGGAACCACACCTGTGTGGAAGCACCTGCTTTTAATATACTCTGTGTCCCTCATTTACTCAGGGGTTTCCATTAGTTTTGGCAGTTACCTGTATATATCTTCATTTTCTAATTCAACCTTGAGACAATATTTGTTTGCTGTTCTGGTGAAAAGATATTTGAGAAGTTATTGTATGATGGCGCAATGCATCTGATTCTTGATAATTCAATGTATGTATCTGTCCTTTTCAAATTCAGAGCTGATTATAGCTTTCAACTGTGACTATAACACTGAATATAAACTTGATTAATTTCAAGATGGAGGAGTTAACCAGAGAGGAACATCTGGCGATGATGCCTCTGAGTGGAGCGAAACAAAAAGATATAGAAACGATATACAACATACAGACTAACGTGAGTCATCTTCATTTAATGCTTCTTATGGTCTCTGCTTGTGCCAATTCAATGTGCCAATTCAAATTCCCAGAGTGACAATTCAATGTATGTGTGTCTTTAGGGATGGTTTTCCATATGATGTAAACCAAGGCCTGGACTAAAACACTTTCTCCATGGAGGTTTCTCCAGGCCTTAACTATATATGGTAATTGTTTGCCTAATTGTTTTTAAAATGCCTGTTGTGCTGTTACCTTCACTTTCAGTTCAAATGCTGTGGGCTCGTACAAGGCTACCAAGACTGGGGAACAGACATCCCCCTCTCCTGTCTCTGTTCTGATGAGGACTCAGCAGACTTTACATGTGTGAGTCTGCTGTGTTAAATACCTTAACTTGATGCTGTTGTTGATGTTGTTGTTGTGTGTATGCTGAGGAGGATTCAGTGTGTCAGTCTGTGTTAAATACCTTAACTTGATGCTGTTGATGATGTTGTTGTTGTGTGTATGCTGAGGAGGATTCAGTGTGTCAGTCTGTGTTAAATACCTTAACTTGATGCTGTTGATGATGTTGTTGTTGTGTGTATGCTGAGGAGGATTCAGTGTGTCAGTCTGTGTTAAATACCTTAACTTGATGCTGTTGATGATGTTGTTGTTGTGTGTATGCTGAGGAGGATTCAGTGTGTCAGTCTGTGTTAAATACCTCTGTTATGTCTTTTGGTAAAAGAGCAATACATTTTTTATTCTATTATCTTTAAAATGTGTTTTTAAAACAAAATAAAAAAAGAGACGATAAGGACAGTGACAAGACGACCATAAATAAACTGAGGAAGATGTACATGACAAAACTCTAAAAGACCAACAAATACCATAGAACACATTTGGACCAGACACATAATGGATGCCAAGCTGCAGTCTAGTAAGAAATCATGCAGCTAAAGTAGAGCACTGTTTTAAACCATGTCACATTCTATTTCAGGTTGCTCCTGGTAACAATACAAGATATGTTATTCACTATCCCAACAGTGATATGTCTGAGGATGATGACCACAAGGGATTAACGGATGAACACATGCTGGTATATAAAGAGGTAAAATCATGTCATTCCACTACACCAGGGATGGGCAACTGGCGGCCATTTTGAAGGCCCTCAAATCAACTAGCCCATGTCAGATAATATTTTTTAGATTGCTAAATTAGGTTAGCAGACAGTTATCTAAACTTGTTATCATGGTCAAATTACTACCCATGGGGCCCTCATTGATGTTGTTAGTCAGTCTCACTATGTCATTAAAAACGGCATACATTTCTCACCACCCTATGGCAAAATGTGTAGAATTGCAGGAAATGATCTGTAAAACAACTCATTTTCCTCTGCCCCATGGCAACATGTGTAGAATTGCAGCGAACTTGCTTTAAAACAGCAACATTTTCACTACACCCCAAGTTAAAATGCGTAGAATTACACCATTTTTTTAATGTATCTGCTGTCAAGAGGGTGCAACTAAACTGTTTTGCTCGTAATTTTGCTCAAAGTGTTTTGCTGGCAGCTGTGTATCCACTAGAATGTCATAATTCTAGTTGGATCCACAGAGATGACTTGTACAGTACTCATTGATACAATAAACGGATGTTTGTTTAAGTCCTGATATAATACAGAGCTGTATACTCTTGTTTTTCACACAAAATGACAAACTCTTAATTGTTCATTTTCAGCCATGTCTTCCCATCCTGATCTCTGTCGAGAGCTATGCAATCAGCCTGGGAATAGGAATATTAGTAGCACTGACAGCATTATGGGTATGTATTTCTAATATATTTCTGTACTATTTAACGAGGGCCGAGCCTTGCCATTCTGCCTCCATAGGCAAGACCAAAAAATACCAACCCCGCAAAACTAGAATAGTCTCGTAAGCAAAATGACATATAAAAGACAGATGAATGAAAGTTGAAAATACGTATTTTACAGATGTTAAAATCATGCACATTGTTGGTTCTGAATGAAAGTTGAAAATAAGTCATTTCTAGACATCTATGTTTGGGCCAACATGATTGGTTCAGATTTGGTCCGGACCAAAACAAATGTCTGGATGTGGAAATCAAGGCCGGTGCTGAACTGTCGCAAACAAAGTCGTACAAAAGGTGTCACCTGAAGTGTCGCCTACAGCTTTGGCCTGAAATGGAATGTTATGAATGCCCATCTACAGTGCATTCGGAAAGTATTCAGACCCCTAAACTTTCCCCCCCCCAAAATGACGTTACAGCATTATTCTAAAATGGATCTGGTCCATTCAAGGTCCCCAAGGACACAATGGCATTCATCATTCTTAAATGGAAGAAGTGTGGAACCACCGAGACTCTTCCTAGAGCCGCCCTGCCAAACTGAGTAATCGGGGGAGAAGGGCTTAGGTCAGGAAAGTGACCAAGAACACAATGGTCACTCTGACAGACCTACCTAGTCCCTCTGTGGAAATGGGAAAACCTTCCAGAAGGATAACCATCTGCAGCACTCCACCAATCAGGCCTTTATGATAGAGTGGCCAGACTTCCGTTTGGAGTTTGCCAAAAGGCATCTAAAGGACTCTTACCATGAGAAACAAGATTATCTGGTCTGATGAAATCAAGATTGAACTCTTTGGCCTGAATGCCAAGCATCACGTCTGGAGGAAACCTGGCATCATCCCTACGGTGAAGCATGGCAGTGGCAGCATCATGCTGTGGGGATGTTTTTCAGTGGCAGGGACTGAGAGACTAGTCAGGATCGAGGGAAAGATGAACGGAGCAAAGTACAGAGAGATCCTTGATGAAAACCTGCTCCAGAGCGCTCAGGACCTCAGACTGGGACGAAGGTTCAGCTTCCAACAGGACAACGAGCCTAAGCACACAGCCAAGACAACGCAGGAGTGGCTTTTGGGACAAGTCTCTGAATGTCCTCGAGTGGCCCAGCCAGAGCCCAGACATGAACCCAATCTAACATCTCTGGAGAGGCCGGAAAATAGCTGTGCAGCGCTATCCAACCTGACAGAGCTTGAGAGGATCTGCAGAGAAGAATGGGAGAAACTCCCCAAATATTGTAGTGTTATATCCAAGAAGACTTGAGACTGTAATTATTGCCAAAGGTGCTTCAACAAAGTACTGAGTAAAGGGTCTGGATACCTATGGAAATGTGTTCATTCAGTTTTTTTAAAGTTTTTTATTAAGAACATTTTCCAAAAAAAAGTGCTGCCTTGTTTTTATGGGATATTGTGTGTAGATTGATGAGGGAAAAAAAACAATTTAATATTTTTTTTTGAATAAGGCTGTAACATAACATTTTGAAAAAGTCAAATGGTCTGAATACTCTCTGAATGCATCGTATGTGGTAAGCCTACCGTTTTGTAAAACACATAAAAACGACATCCGAACAGGACCAAAAAAATACATCTAAAATATGTTGTCTCGGGCTTACTGGGGTGTGGGGTGTAGCTTGGAATGTGGTAGACCCATCCATGTGGTAGGCCCATCCATGTGGTAGGCCCATCCATGTGGTAGGCCCGTCCGTGTGGTAGGACCATCCGTGTGGTAGGCCCATCCATGTGGTAGGCCCATCCATGTGGTAGGCCCTTCCATGTGGTAGGCCCATCCATGTGGTAGGCCCACCCATGTGGCAGTCCCATCCATGTGGCAGGCCCATCCATGTGGTAGACCCATCCATGTGGTAGGCCCATCCATGTGGTAGGCCCACCCATGTGGCAGTCCCATCCATGTGGCAGGCCCATCCATGTGGTAGACCCATCCATGTGGTAGGCCCATCCATGTGGTAGGCCCATCCATGTGGTAGGCCCATCCATGTGGTAGGCCCATCCATGTGGTAGGCCCATCCATGTGGTAGGCCCGTCCATGTGGTAGGCCCATCCGTGTGGTAGGCCCATCCATGTGGTAGGCCCATCCATGTGGTAGGCCCATCCATGTGGTAGGCCCACCTTTGGAAAACAGACCGTGACATTGGTTTTATTAGTCCTGATTCCTGTGACTAATCAATTTGGCAATTTAAGCCCTGAATATCAGCTACCCAACTTTATCAGGAGTTCTCAGGAGCCGATTTGCAATGTAAAAAATATTGCAAATAATTGATTTTTAATTGTGATCAGCTTGTCAAAACTGGACAGATACCAACTTGAAACCACTGATCTTGACAACGGGATGAAACTCCTGGACAACAGCTGTGATTATTCATTTCACTTTGACCTGTCCTGCTTTTAGGATATGTTGTTTGTTATAATGACAGCAAATGTTCTATTTGATTGATCTCCGTTTAGGTTAGGCTATTTGATTGACCTCTGTTTAGGTCAGGCTATTTGATTGACCTCTGTTTAGGTTAGGCTATTTGATTGACCTCCGTTTAGGTTAGGCTATTTGATTGACCTCCGTTTAGGTTAGGCTATTTGATTGACCTCTGTTTAGGTTAGGCTATTTGATTGACCTCTGTTTAGGTTAGGCTATTTGATTGACCTCCGTTTAGGTCAGGCTATTTGATTGACCTCTGTTTAGGTTAGGCTATTTGATTGACCTCTGTTTAGGTTAGGCTATTTGATTGACCTCTGTTTAGGTTAGGCTATTTGATTGACCTCTGTTTAGGTTAGGCTATTTGATTGACCTCTGTTTAGGTTAGGCTATTTGATTGACCTCTGTTTAGGTTAGGCTATTTGATTGACCTCTGTTTAGGTTAGGCTATTTGATTGACCTCTGTTTAGGTTAGGCTATTTGATTGACCTCTGTTTAGGTTAGGCTATTTGATTGACCTCTGTTTAGGTTAGGCTATTTGATTGACCTCCGTTTAGGTCAGGCTATTTGATTGACCTCTGTTTAGATTAGGCTATTTGATTGACCTCTGTTTAGGTTAGGCTATTTGATTGACCTCCGTTTAGGTCAGGCTATTTGATTGACCTCTGTTTAGGTTAGGCTATTTGATTGACCTCAGTTTAGGTTAGGCTATTTGATTGACCTCTGTTTAGGTTAGGCTATTTGATTGACCTCTGTTTAGGTTAGGCTATTTGATTGACCTCCGTTTAGGTCAGGCTATTTGATTGACCTCTGTTTAGATTAGGCTATTTGATTGACCTCTGTTTAGGTTAGGCTATTTGATTGACCTCCGTTTAGGTCAGGCTATTTGATTGACCTCTGTTTAGGTTAGGCTATTTGATTGACCTCTGTTTAGGTTAGGCTATTTGATTGACCTCCGTTTAGGTCAGGCTATTTGATTGACCTCCGTTTAGGTTAGGCTATTTGATTGACCTCTGTTTAGGTTAGGCTATTTGATTGACCTCTGTTTAGGTTAGGCTATTTGATTGGAGAAAGCTGCATGATGTAAAAAAAATTGAAATTCAAATTAAAAATTGTCCATAGTTTTTTATGTGGATTTTTCAATTCAGGAAGTGAATTTCAATTGACTCTGCCTGAATTTAAAACTTAATTGAACCAAATGCTGTTCCATACTTTTTTTTTTACCATAGGTTTTGAGTGTAGGCCTATTAGATTGAACCATCATCTATCACACTCAGCATCTGGTCACCTGCTCCGTCAATCCTGACTGAACCGTTACTGTGTGTCTGGTCCTCAGGATGTTGGAGTTGTCCTGGCCATCACAATACTCTGCCAGATGAGAAGAAAGGTTGATGTGCCACCTGTGATCTTCACCTCTCAACCACCTCAATACAGGGAGCTGTGTGACACAGCAGAGGGTGTCTGACATGAAATGGTCCTCTTATGAAGGAGACTCAATGCACTAGTCTGAGTGCCAGTCTGTTTGTGCCATCATGACAACTACTGTCACTCATTTGTGTCAAGCCAAACATGACAATGGGTGACAAAGAGTTGACTTGGCAATGACATCAATGGAGTTGTCATTAGCCTGACCACAAACAGGTCTGGGATCAGGTTAGCAATGCATCCATATTATGTACATACTCATAACACACATGAAAGGACAACTCAGGACATTATTAGACATTAGACATCTCTACTGTGTTGTCCAAAGTATTACTGTTCAACTGATTATCCATCTGACTGCCAGCAAGAGTCTTCTTATTGGCTGTCAAATGTTCTGTGGTTTGTTTTTCTGTTGTAAATAATTGGTAACCATTTAACCATTGAAGTGCCTCAGTGTTGGTTACAGTGTCTTGAATAAAGGGACAAGCATCTTTTAACTTTATGTTCCTTTTATTCGACAACCAACATCTCTTAAAAATATTCCTCTTTTCATCCTGTTCTCTCCTCTCAACCTCCTCTCTTCCTCTTTTCCTCCTGTTCTCTCCTCTCATCCTTCTCTCTTCCTCTTTTCCTCCTGTTCTCTCCTCTCATCCTCCTCTCTTCCTCTTTTCCTCCTGTTCTCCTCTCATCCTTCTCTCTTCCTCTTTTCCTCCTGTTCTCTCCTCTCATCCTCCTCTCTTCCTCTTTTCCTCCTGTTCTCTCCTCTCATCCCTCTCTCTTCCTCTTTTCCTCCTGTTCTCTCCTCTCAACCTCTCTCTTCCTCTTTTCATCCTGTTCTCTCCTCTCATCCTTCTCTTCCTCTTTTCCTCCTGTTCTCTCCTCTCATCCTCCTCTCTTCCTCTTTTCATCCTGTTCTCTCCTCTCATCCTCTCTCTTCCTCTTTTCCTCCTGTTCTCTCCTCTCATCCTTCTCTCTTCCTCTTTTCCTCCTGTTCTCTCCTCTCATCCTCCTCTCTTCCTCTTTTCCTCCTGTTCTCTCCTCTCATCCTCTCTCTTCCTCTTTTCCTCCTGTTCTCTCCTCTCATCCTTCTCTCTTCCTCTTTTCATCCTGTTCTCTCCTCTCATCCTCCTCTCTTCCTCTTTTCCTCCTGTTCTCTCCTCTCATCCTTCTCTCTTCCTCTTTTCATCCTGTTCTCTCCTCTCATCCTTCTCTTCCTCTTTTCCTCCTGTTCTCTCCTCTCATCCTTCTCTCTTCCTCTTTTCCTCCTGTTCTCTCCTCTCATCCTTCTCTCTTCCTCTTTTCATCCTGTTCTCTCCTCTCATCCTTCTCTCTTCCTCTTTTCATCCTGTTCTCTCCTCTCATCCTCCTCTCTTCCTCTTTTCCTCCTGTTCTCTCCTCTCATCCTCCTCTCTTCCTCTTTTCATCCTGTTCTCTCCTCTCATCCTCCTCTCTTCCTCTTTTCATCCTGTTCTCTCCTCCCATCCTTCTCTTCCTCTTTTCCTCCTGTTCTCTCCTCTCATCCTCCTCTTTCTTCCTCTCTTCTTCTTTCCCTGTTTCACCCTCTTCTCCTCCTGTTCTCTCCTCTCACCCTCTCCTCCTCCTGTCTTTCACACTCCCTCAGCTCTTTCTCTCTCCTCTTCTGTTCTGCCTTCTCTGTCTTTGTCTCTGCTTCCTTTCTCTTCCTCTCCCCCTTCTCTTGTTTCTTCAACTTGTCTTTCTCTTTCTTCCAACTGAATACAGTCTGACTCAGGGGGAAACATTGATTAAAACAATGAAGATATAATGAAGGACTCTAAACTGTATGATATTAGACCAGTGGTTGTAGCCCGGGTACCAGTCTGTTTAGCTATCATTCCACTCCTTGCCACTCCTTGTCATGCTAAACATTTGGCATGTGACACGGAGTACAAGGGGTGGAATGTTAACTCAACAGACTGGCACCCAGGCTACTGTAGTACATACTCATAATATCATTTTACGTTCATTCAATAAACTTCTTTGTTCTATTTGCCTGTGTGGCAGAAGTTTCCTTGGCAACGTGCTGCGATGCTGTGGTTCCATTGTCATGGCTCCCCAAATGACCTGCATTGCACTGTAAAATCACAGGAGGGCAGTAGATATTAACTCATCAAGTTAGTTAGATGCACACATCCTAGAGAGAGGGGCCAAGCCTGTTCCCAGGTCTGTTTGTGTTATCATGTGTTTGGCATGACAAGCAGAGGCATGATGGCACAAACAGACTGGTTCCCAGGCAAAGAAGGGCCCCTGATACTTCCTGACGGTCCTCCAGATATAGCTGGTCCTCCAGCGCATCTCTCTCTCTAGCTGTTCCACTCTAACCAAAGCTTCTTCTGGTTAACTCTGTTACCCTCTAAATCTATCATCTCCTTTTCCTTCTCCTGGTTATCTCTGTGCACGTTTTTTTTCTCTCTCCTTCTCCAGCTCCAACTCTACCTCCTCCTTCTTCTCAGCTCTCTCCATCGCCACTGTGCACTGTTTCTCTCTCTCTTCATTTCCTTCTGCTCTCTCCATCTCCACATGCACCTCTTCTCTCTATCCTTCTCCAGCTCTACCTCCTCCTCCTCTCTTGTCCTCCTCAACTCTGCCTCTAACAACCTTCTCTCTCTCCATCTTAATTAGATGCCATTCCAACTCCCCATCTTGCTTCAGATGTACCTTCTTCTCTCTGTCTCTCTGTCTCTCTGTCTCTCTTATCTCTGCACTCCATTCTTCCTTTTCTCTTCCTGATTCTCTGTCTCTCCGTCTCTCTTATCTCTGCACTCCATTCTTCCTTTTCTCTTCCTGATTCTCTGTCTCTCCGCCTCTCTTATCTCTGCACTCCATTCTTCCTTTTCTCTTCCTGATTCTCTGTCTCTCCGTCTCTCTTATCTCTGCACTCCATTCTTCCTTTTCTCTTCCTGATTCTCTGTCTCTCCGTCTCTCTTATCTCTGCACTCCATTCTTCCTTTTCTCTTCCTGATTCTCTGTCTCTCCGTCTCTCTTATCTCTGCACTCCATTCTTCCTTTTCTCTTCCTGATTCTCTGTCTCTCCGTCTCTCTTATCTCTGCACTCCATTCTTCCTTTTCTCTTCCTGATTCTCTGTCTCTCCGTCTCTCTTATCTCTGCACTCCATTCTTCCTTTTCTCTTCCTGATTCTCTGTCTCTCCGTCTCTCTTATCTCTGCACTCCATTCTTCCTTTTCTCTTCCTGATTCTCTGTCTCTCCGTCTCTCTGTCTCTCTGTCTCTCTGTCTCTCTGTCTCTCCGTCTCTCTTATCTCTGCTCTCCATTCTTCCTTTTCTCTTCCTGATTCTCTGTCTCTCCGTCTCTCTGTCTCTCTGTCTCTCTGTCTCTCTGTCTCTCCGTCTCTCTTATCTCTGCTCTCCATTCTTCCTTTTCTCTTCCTGATTCTCTGTCTCTCCGTCTCTCTTATCTCTGCTCTCCATTCTTCCTTTTCTCTTCCTGATTCTCTGTCTCTCCGTCTCTCTTATCTCTGCTCTCCATTCTTCCTTTTCTCTTCCTGATTCTCTGTCTCTCCGTCTCTCTTATCTCTGCACTCCATTCTTCCTTTTCTCTTCCTGATTCTCTGTCTCTCCGTCTCTCTTATCTCTGCACTCCATTCTTCCTTTTCTCTTCCTGATTCTCTGTCTCTCCGTCTCTCTGTCTCTCTGTCTCTCTGTCTCTCCGTCTCTCTTATCTCTGCTCTCCATTCTTCCTTTTCTCTTCCTGATTCTCTGTCTCTCCGTCTCTCTGTCTCTCTGTCTCTCTGTCTCTCTGTCTCTCCGTCTCTCTTATCTCTGCTCTCCATTCTTCCTTTTCTCTTCCTGATTCTCTGTCTCTCCGTCTCTCTGTCTCTCTGTCTCTCTGTCTCTCTGTCTCTCCGTCTCTCTTATCTCTGCTCTCCATTCTTCCTTTTCTCTTCCTGATTCTCTGTCTCTCCGTCTCTCTTATCTCTGCTCTCCATTCTTCCTTTTCTCTTCCTGATTCTCTGTCTCTCCGTCTCTCTTATCTCTGCTCTCCATTCTTCCTTTTCTCTTCCTGATTCTCTGTCTCTCCGTCTCTCTTATCTCTGCACTCCATTCTTCCTTTTCTCTTCCTGATTCTCTGTCTCTCCGTCTCTCTTATCTCTGCACTCCATTCTTCCTTTTCTCTTCCTGATTCTCTGTCTCTCCGTCTCTCTGTCTCTCTGTCTCTCTGTCTCTCCGTCTCTCTTATCTCTGCTCTCCATTCTTCCTTTTCTCTTCCTGATTCTCTGTCTCTCCGTCTCTCTGTCTCTCTGTCTCTCTGTCTCTCTGTCTCTCCGTCTCTCTTATCTCTGCACTCCATTCTTCCTTTTCTCTTCCTGATTCTCTGTCTCTCCGTCTCTCTTATCTCTGCACTCCATTCTTCCTTTTCTCTTCCTGATTCTCTGTCTCTCCATCTCTCTTATCTCTGCACTCCAGTCTTCCTTTTCTCTTCCTGATTCTCTGTCTCTCTGTCTCTCTGTCTCTCTGTCTCTCTGTCTCTCTGTCTCTCTGTCTCTCTGTCTCTCTGTCTCTCTGTCTCTCTGTCTCTCCGTCTCTCTTATCTCTGCTCTCCATTCTTCCTTTTCTCTTCCTGATTCTCTGTCTCTCCGTCTCTCTTATCTCTGCTCTCCATTCTTCCTTTTCTCTTCCTGATTCTCTGTCTCTCCGTCTCTCTTATCTCTGCTCTCCATTCTTCCTTTTCTCTTCCTGATTCTCTGTTTCTGTATCACAGATCTGAATGTATCACACTCCCCCACTGCTTGTCTTGCCTGGTCTACTGCAAAGCTCCAGCCTTTCTTCCTCATCCAGTCCCCCATTTATTCTCCTCTTCATCCATCTGTTCCCTCTTCTTCTGAAAGTCAGTTTCTTCTACTTTTAAGTTCTCTTTCATTTTATTATGATGTTTCCCTTTTCCCCAAAACTCTTTCCTTTTCTCCCCCTGGAGATCAACACTCGTCATCTCGTACTCTCTGTCACTGTCCCCAAGACTCTGCAAAGGTAGCCAAGCCATTGCTCCACCAATCCACAAGCCGGAGTTATGTTGTGGTGGAGAATGTTTTCATTTAAGTGTTCTGGAAGATGCTAGTCATTTGAATAGAATGTTTAATTCAAAACAACTGCTTACAGTTCTGAGTTCCAACATTGAATAGAATGTTTAATTCAAAACAACTGCTTTACAGTTCTGAGTTCCAACATTGAATAGAATGTGAGGCAGAGTTTCCATAAATACTGAACGTTGTTTTTCTCACAGTTAAAGACAATAATAATAACATGATATATAATTATAATAAATCAAAACGGTATTTCTGTTTTAGTATCTATTTTGGTATCTATTTCATTTGGAAAGTGTTGAAACAAAATATTTTTAACAGATTGTATCCAGGTTTTGAGAGCAATGTCCCAATGAGAACTGAAACACTACATTTCCCACAATACCACAGGTGGGAGCTCACGTGACGATTAGCAGGTAGGGCGGGATTACATTGGTAGAAAGAGACGGAAAACCTAATGAGGCAACAGGTGGATGGAGGAAGAGAAAGTAACATCCACTAACAAAGACAATCTGGAGGAGAAAGAAGGCAGCTCTTTTGACAGTGTAAAGGAAACTCAATCTGTTTCTTATTCTGTGTGGAAGAGTAGTGCTTACTACTGGCTGTTCAGTGCATTCTGTTGCCGTTGGAAATGAACTGGGGCAACACCTGAGAGGAGGCTGGTCGGGAGCAGAAAGCGAATGTTTTCTTTCTGTAGAATTGAGCCGCTGTTATCCTCACCTGGTGGATGTACGGGGGGAGAGAGGCCTGATTGGAGGGAACATTCTGGGCTTGACTGAAAGACCTGTGCTCCGTTCTCAGCTCTGAGGTGGTTATATGGCCAGAAGGAAATCCTGTATCACACCTGATCAACTAAAGAATGCTATTTTCCACACTTGTGCTGTGACCTACTACAGTACTGAAGCTACTGTATATGAGAACCTTCTCTGGCCAGGGAGGATTTAGAAGTCACGAAGCGACAGGTACAAGTCAACAAGAGACCCTGGGTCATCTGGGATTATAACCTAGCAACAACCATCAGGGGATAGCATTGTAAGGCAGACATCACTCACTTGCTTATAACCCAGTTGTAACATAGTCCTAGCATTGTGACGTGACACTAAGTCAGTGTCTTGGTGTGGCTCCCAGGCCCAGACAGCCCACTCCTCTTCACGATGCAACAGCCAACTGGAGGAGTGGAGCAGCAGGACCAATCCTTTGATTTCCTGTTCAAGATCATCCTGATTGGAGATTCTAACGTGGGCAAGACCTGCGTGGTCCAGAGCTTCAAGTCAGGACAGTTCTCAGAGAGGCAACAGAACACCATAGGAGTGGACTTCACCGTGCGGACAGTGGACATCGAGGGCAAGAAAATTAAGGTAAGGAAGTCAGCCTCAAACCTTTAGGAGAAATGGTGTTTTATAGAACTATAAGGGTTCAGTGAAAGTCAGCCTAAACCTAACCCTACAGTCACTGTCACTCCAGCAAGCTGTTGCATAGCAACAGAGCTGCAGTTGGTGGTTTGTTGATAGTATGAACATCTACAACACATCTTCTGTTGTTGACTATACACACAACGTAGAACTGAAATGTCAAAGTGTTGCCTCCTGATCAGATGAGTTGCTGTCTGAATACTTCAGTTTGGAGGCCATTGGGGTGGTTGGTGTAAAACACAGCTGCTGTCTTGTGATACTGTCAAGAAGGCTTTGCAGGCCTTAATTAAGTTGACACTTAATACAAGTTGGACCAGCATTTCATGAGGGACTCGCCTTTCTGGTTCTCCTACATCACATCAGTCATTCCTCTTTCTCTTCCCTGACCAAAAACATCAGTATTTGTTTTTAAACTTTAATGAGGAAAGTGAGAGTAAGCCTTAAGTACCTATTGAGGTCAAACTACTGTATGCTTGAATAGGAAACCTCTATGAGGGACTGGCTACACTCTTATCATTTTGTTTGCTATCTAGATTCTAGAACCTTAAAGGCTTTTTGGTTGCAGATAGAATGCTTTGTGTTCCATGTAGAACCCTCTCTACAGATAGTTCTACATGGAGCCAAAAACGGTTCTAACTGGAATCAAAAAGGGTTCTCCTATGGGTCAGCCGAAGAACTCTTTTGGAACCCTTTTTTTCTAAGAGTGTAGGTTTAAATACTTTAGAGATACTTTAGGTTTAAATGATTTTGTAGCTGGAGGGCCCCTCCCTCCCTACTCTACCAACACCTGCTAACTGTATTGTTCCCCAAACCTGCCAGACAAGAGAGGCGATAGGAAGGTATTTATGGTGCGGTCTCTTCCTCTTACCAACCACTCTTAGAAAAAAGCATCACAAAAGTATTCTTCCACTGTCCCCGTAGGAGAACCCTTTTTGGTTCCATGTAGAACCCTCTGTGGAAAGAACCAAATAGGGCTCTATGGGGACAGCCAAATAACCATTTTTGGTTGTAGATAGCACCTTTTTGTTTAAGAGGTATAGTAACATTATTACTAGAGGGGCCTACTGTGTGTCATATACCTCCTTCATTGTAGAATGGGTTCTATTTCATTCTGTGTTACTGACCGTATCCTCAACCAACTGACCTTTGACACAGGAAGGAAGGAAGAGCAGGCAAGTGGATGGCTTCAGAATGTATCTTAGTCTGGGGCTCTGTCCCAGAGCGCACCCTATTCCTTATCTAGTGCACTACTTTTGACCAGGGCCCATGTCTCTGGTCGAATGTAGTGCACTATATAGGGAATAGGGTGCCATTTGGTTTATGGCCACTCTGTGTGAATAGGGCCTTGTTGCCTCAACTGACCACACATCAGAACGTATGAAAATCATGCATGATGACAACACTAGACCATTGTTGCTATCCCTGTACAACACACATAACTCTACGTGACAACTGTAACCACACAAAGAGACAGAGATCAATGCAAACAGCATTCATTCTGTCTGCTTGTACTATTTACTGACAGGAACATGGATATTATTTAACTGTAAAGAGTTGTATTTACTGACAGGAACATGGATATTATTTAACTGTAAAGAGTTGTATTTACTGACAGGAACATGGATATTATTTAACTGTAAAGAGTTCTATTTAATTTATTTAGTCACTTTGCATGACAATATTAGACTGTGAGATCATTGTTTTGTATTGTTCCCTCCAGGAGAATATTAGACTGTGAGATCATTGTTTTGTATTGTTCCCTCCAGGAGAATATTAGACTGTGAGATCATTGTTTTGTATTGTTCCCTCCAGGAGAATATTAGACTGTGAGATCATTGTTTTGTATTGTTCCCTCCAGGAGAATATTAGACTGTGAGATCATTGTTTTGTATTGTTCCCTCCAGGAGAATATTAGACTGTGAGATCATTGTTTTGTATTGTTCCCTCCAGGAGAATATTAGACTGTGAGATCATTGTTTTGTATTGTTCCCTCCAGGAGAATATTAGACTGTGAGATCATTGTGTTTGTATTGTTCCCTCCAGGAGAATATTAGACTGTGAGATCATTGTGTTTGTATTGTTCCCTCCAGGAGAATATTAGACTGTGAGATCATTGTTTTGTATTGTTCCCTCCAGGAGAATATTAGACTGTGAGATCATTGTGTTTGTATTGTTCCCTCCAGGAGAATATTAGACTGTGAGATCATTGTTTTGTATTGTTCCCTCCAGGAGAATATTAGACTGTGAGATCATTGTGTTTGTGTGTGAGATATTTATCTATTTCTGTGTGTGTCTGTGTAAAACAGATGCAGGTATGGGACACGGCTGGACAGGAGCGTTTCCGGACCATCACCCAGAGTTACTACCGCAGCGCCCACGGCGCCATGATCGCCTATGACATCACACGCCACGGAACCTTTGACTCTGTGTCCAATTGGATCAGGGAGGTGGAGCTGTACGGCGCGGCCAATGTAGTGCTCTGTCTCATTGGTGAGTGGGAGCAAAAATATTTGCTAACGCTATGTGGCATGGGCCATTGTTATGAATTTAAATGTTTGTTCTATCCTTTTTATTTCTATAATTGAGATGTAAAGATTTGAAACAAAACAAATCTGGGCCTCTCTCAGAAAAGAGGTTCACACCTTTAAAATTCTTTAACCCCTGACCCCTTCCTGTTCAAATAAAGGTCAAATCAATGTGTTTTGACAAATCAGTTCTGAAAACAAACTTGAAACACCTATTTCTCTCCTTCCCAGGTAACAAGTCTGACCTGGAGTCTGAGCGTCAGGTGTTGTTCCAGGAGGCATGCTGTATGGCTGAGGAGAGAGGCATCCTGGCAGCGTTAGAGACCTCAGCTAAGGAGAACCAGAATGTGGACGATGCCTTCATGATGATGGCCCGCGAGCTGCTGGCACGCAACGGCACTGCCGTCCGGCAACAGGCCCCTGGCAACAATGACTCGCCCCGCGTCCTGCTCCGAGCCAACTCACGACCAATCAACGGGCCAGCGGTGATCACAGACAGGAAGACGTGTTGCTGACATAGAGAGGAGGAAGGACAGCAGAGGGAGTGTAAGAATGGATACCTGCGTGTGTGCCGCTGTGTTACCTGGAAGAGGACAGGTAAGAATGGATACCTGCGTATGTGCCGCTGTGTTACCTGGAAGAGGACAGGTAAGAATGGATACCTGCGTGTGTGCCGCTGTGTTACCTGGAAGAGGACAGGTAAGAATGGATACCTGCGTATGTGCCGCTGTGTTACCTGGAAGAGGACAGGTAAGAATGGATACCTGCGTATGTGCCGCTGTGTTACCTGGAAGAGGACAGGTAAGAATGGATACCTGCGTGTGTGCCGCTGTGTTACCTGGAAGAGGACAGGTAAGAATGGATACCTGCGTGTGTGCCGCTGTGTTACCTGGAAGAGGACAGGTAAGAATGGATACCTGCGTGTGTGCCGCTGTGTTACCTGGAAGAGGACAGGTAAGAATGGATACCTGCGTGTGTGCCGCTGTGTTACCTGGAAGAGGACAGGTAAGAATGGATACCTGCGTGTGTGCCGCTGTGTTACCTGGAAGAGGACAGGTAAGAATGGATACCTGCGTGTGTGCCGCTGTGTTACCTGGAAGAGGACAGAATGAGGCAGGGATCATCAACTAGATTCAGCCGCGGGACGATGTTTTGCTGGAACGGATGGTCGAGGGGCCGGGAACACAATTACAATTCATTTGTAAACCACAAATTGACCACAAGAAGCCCAAACAGATATAGTTTGACGAAACATAATCATTTCAAACCTTGTTCACATTTGTATACGGTCACGTGTCTCTCCATTATGCGTGGGAATACTTGGGAACAGATTTCTTAAATTAAAATCACTTGGAGCTGATTTCCTGGTGTTTCAACAATCTTTAATGTCCAACAATAAAAATTCCACAATGAAATATATATATGCAATAAATAAAACCCACCCGCGGGCCGCCACCTGGGGAACCCTGGAAAAGGGGAAGCTGAGACCGTTACAGGCAGAACACACACTCCTTTGTGTGTGACTTTAAGTACTATTGACCTATGACCTATGTAGTGGTGTAGCGCAGTTTCTCAAACCCCCGACCCCCCCACAAGGTACGAGCAATTTAATTTTAAAAATGCTAAGTAGCTTTTTTATAGCTGATCTCATGCTCTTTTCCATATTCTGCTGAGAGAACATGTTGCTGTTTTAGTTCTCAGGGATTCTTGAAAGACGGGACAATCTCAACTTTTTCCCACGAATGTTGGTCTTAATATTAACAAAATGTGAAATATATATTTTGATCGACCAAAGTATCAGCTATCACACCATGTAAATGAATAACTTCCTAATGACATTTTTCATAAATCATCAAATGCAACTAACTGAATTTCTGTCAACTCCGTCAGACACCATAAAAGGCATTTTCATTTACAATTATTAAGTGTTTAAAACGGCCTTGGATTGTTTCACTCTAACATTAGACTGTTCAAATACAAATCTCCAAACTTCTTTTTGTTTAGTTTTCTGGATTTAAGACATAAAGCAACATTTATAAAACTAACATCAGCCCCAGGTTGAACATAGCAAATATTAGAACTGTTTCACCATCTGTTGCAGAACAATTCAAATATTTTGTCTGAATATTGACAACAACAAAATCTTAAGGGGGTTCGTCCTCAGTGACGGAGTTGACAAGCCACTGATGTAGTTGGCAACACATGATACTGCCTCTAAAAAATACAAGTTCAATACAAACATTTGTAAAATATGGAAAATTATTCATTTCAGCACTCTGACGGAGTTGAAGTTAGACAAAAACCTGACAGAGTTGATGCTTAACAAAAATGGACGAGGGCAAAAATGGATGCTTAACAGAGAGGACAAAAATGGATGCCTAACAGAGAGGACAAAAATGGATGCCTAACAGAGAGGACAAAAATGGATGCCTAACAGAGAGGACAAAATGGATGCCTAACAGAGAGGACAAAATGGATGCCTAACAGAGAGGACAAAATGGATGCCTAACAGAGAGGACAAAATGGATGCCTAACAGAGAGGACAAAATGGATGCTTAACAGAGAGGACAAAATGGATGCTTAACAGAGAGGACAAAATGGATGCTTAACAGAGAGGACAAAATGGATGCCTAACAGAGAGGACAAAAATGGATGCCTAACAGAGAGGACAAAATGGATGCTTAACAGAGTGGACAAAAATGGATGCTTAACAGAGAGGACAAAAATGGATGCTTAATTCAAGTGGTATACACAGTAGCAATTATGTTTTACTCAGTTGCTTTATGACTCTAAAACCTCATTTAAAGAATATTTTTCACTCGAAACTGAGATTTGGTGAACTCCGTCAGATTAGTCTAAAATCTCAAAAGAATCAGAATTGAGTAGGGTCAGCTATGCCATAAGGACCCCTTGTCGTTAGATTACAATATAATATGAATTTTGGTTAAAGTATGTTACATTTAAGTCACATTTAAGTCACAGAGGGCTCTTGCATAAAACTACATAAGATCATAAGATTCAGTTAATATCCATTATTACCATTTTTTAATTTTTATTAAAAAATAGTTTTTGGGAGTTTGAAATTAGGATCCTTTGCTCAGGACAGGGCATTTCCAGGCATAGAGCCAACATGGAAATTAATAATATTGAAAGTATTTAGAAGATTTGAAAAATATATATATATTGTGTGTGTGCTATGCCAGTGGATCTATGACACTGTGACCTTGTGAGTGTCCCGGGTGGGGGGGGTGTCCCAGGGGGAGTGGACTGGAGCAGTGGATCTATGACACTGTGACCTTGTGAGTGTCCCGGGGAGTGGACTGGAGTGGTGGCTCTATGACACTGTGAGTGTCCCGGGGGAGTGGACTGTGGCAGTGGATCTATGACACTGTGACCTTGTGAGTGTCCCGGGGGGGTTGGACTGTGGCAGTGGATCTATGACACTGTGACCTTGTGAGTGTCCCGGGGGAGTGGACTGTGGCAGTGGATCTATGACACTGTGACCTTGTGAGTGTCCCGGTGGGGTTGGACTGTAGCAGTGGATCTATGACACTGTGAGTGTCCCGGGGCAAGTGGACTGGAGCAGTGGATCTTGTGAGTGTCCCGGGGGGAGTGGACTGGAGCGGTGGATCTATGACACTGTGAGTGTCCCGGGGCGAGTGGATCTATGACACTGTGACCTTGTGAGTGTCCCGGGGGAGTGGACTGGAGTGGTGGATCTATGACACTGTGACCTTGTGATTGTCCCGGGGAGTGGACTGGAGTGGTGGATCTATGACACTGTGAGTGTCCCGGGGGAGTGGACTGGGGCAGTGGATCTATGACACTGTGACCTTGTGATTGTCCCGGGGAGTGGACTGGAGTGGTGGATCTATGACACTGTGAGTGTCCCGGGGGAGTGGACTGGGGCAGTGGATCTATGACACTGTGACCTTGTGAGTGTCCTGGGGGGGTTGGACTGTAGCAGTGGATCTATGACACTGTGAGTGTCCCGGGGCAAGTGGACTGGAGCAGTGGATCTTGTGAGTGTCCCGGGGGGAGTGGACTGGAGTGGTGGATCTATGACACTGTGAGTGTCCCGGGGGGAGTGGACTGGAGCGGTGGATCTATGACACTGAGTGTCCCGGGGCGAGTGGATCTATGACACTGTGACCTTGTGATTGTCCCGGGGAGTGGACTGGAGTGGTGGATCTATGACACTGTGAGTGTCCCGGGGGGAGTGGACTGGGGCAGTGGATCTATGACACTGTGACCTTGTGAGTGTCCCGGTGGGGTTGGACTGTAGCAGTGGATCTATGACACTGTGAGTGTCCCGGGGCAAGTGGACTGGAGCAGTGGATCTTGTGAGTGTCCCGGGGGGAGTGGACTGGAGTGGTGGATCTATGACACTGTGAGTGTCCCGGGGGGAGTGGATCTATGACACTGTGACCTTGTGAGTGTCCCGGGGGAGTGGACTTGAGTGGTGGATCTATGACACTGTGACCTTGTGATTGTCCCGGGGGAGTGGACTGGGGCAGTGGATCTATGACACTGTGACCTTGTGAGTGTCCCAGGGGGAGTGGACTGGAGCAGTGGATCTATGACACTGTGACCTTGTGAGTGTCCCGGGGAGTGGACTGGAGTGGTGGATCTATGACACTGTGAGTGTCCCGGGGGAGTGGACTGGGGCAGTGGATCTATGACACTGTGACCTTGTGAGTGTCCCGGGGGTTGGACTGTAGCAGTGGATCTATGACACTGTGAGTGTCCCGGGGCACGTGGACTGGAGCAGTGGATCTTGTGAGTGTCCCGGGGGAGTGGACTGGAGTGGTGGATCTATGACACTGTGAGTGTCCCGGGGAGTGGACTGGAGCGGTGGATCTATGACACTGTGAGTGTCCCGGGGCGAGTGGATCTATGACACTGTGACCTTGTGAGTGTCCCGGGGGGAGTGGACTGGAGTGGTGGATCTATGACACTGTGACCTTGTGATTGTCCCGGGGGGGGGGAGTGGACTGGGGCAGTGGATCTATGACACTGTGACCTTGTGAGTGTCCCAGGGGGGAGTGGACTGGAGCAGTGGATCTATGACACTGTGACCTTGTGAGTGTCCCGGGGGAGTGGACTGGAGTGGTGGATCTATGACACTGTGAGTGTCCTGGGGGGAGTGGACTATTGCAGTGGATCTATGACACTGTGACCTTGTGAGTGTCCCGGGGGGGTTGGACTGTAGCAGTGGATCTATGACACTGTGAGTGTCCCGGGGCGAGTGGTCTGGAGCAGTGGATCTTGTGAGTGTCCCGGGGGGAGTGGACTGGAGTGGTGGATCTATGACACTGTGAGTGTCCCAGGGGGGGTGGACTGGAGCGGTGGATCTATGACACTGTGACCTTGTGAGTGTCCCAGGGGGAGTGGATCTATGACACTGTGACCTTGTGAGTGTCCCAGGGGGAGTGGATCTATGACACTGTGACCTTGTGAGTGTCCCAGGGGGAGTGGACTGGAGCAGTGGATCTTGTGAGTGTCCCGGGGGAGTGGACTGGAGCGGTGGATCTATGACACTGTGAGTGTCCCAGGGGGTGGACTGGAGCGGTGGATCTATGACACTGTGACCTTGTGAGTGTCCCGGGGGAGTGGACTGGAGCAGTGGCTCTATGACACTGTGACCTTGTGAGTGTCCCGGGGGAAGTGGATCTATGACACTGTGACCTTGTGAGTGTCCCAGGGGGAGTGGATCTATGACACTGTGACCTTGTGAGTGTCCCAGGGGGAGTGGACTGGAGCAGTGGATCTATGACACTGTGACCTTGTGAGTGTCCCGGGGGAGTGGACTGGAGAAGTGGATCTATGACACTGTGACCTTGTGAGTGTCCCGGGGGGGTTGGACTGTAGCAGTGGATCTATGACACTGTGAGTGTCCCGGGGGGAGTGGACTGGAGCAGTGGATCTATGACACTGTGAGTGTCCCAGGGGAGTGGACTGGAGCAGTGGATCTATGACACTGTGACCTTGTGAGTGTCCCGGGGGGGTTGGACTGTAGCAGTGGATCTATGACACTGTGAGTGTCCCGGGGCACGTGGACTGGAGCAGTGGATCTTGTGAGTGTCCCGGGGGAGTGGACTGGAGTGGTGGATCTATGACACTGTGAGTGTCCCGGGGGAGTGGACTGGAGCGGTGGATCTATGACACTGTGAGTGTCCCGGGGCGAGTGGACTGGAGCAGTGGATCTATGACACTGTGACCTTGTGAGTGTCCCGGGGGGAGTGGACTGGAGTGGTGGATCTATGACACTGTGACCTTGTGATTGTCCCGGGGGGGGGAGTGGACTGGGGCAGTGGATCTATGACACTGTGACCTTGTGAGTGTCCCAGGGGGAGTGGACTGGAGCAGTGGATCTATGACACTGTGACCTTGTGAGTGTCCCGGGGGAGTGGACTGGAGTGGTGGATCTATGACACTGTGAGTGTCCTGGGGAGTGGACTGGGGCAGTGGATCTATGACACTGTGACCTTGTGAGTGTCCCGGGGGGGTTGGACTGTAGCAGTGGATCTATGACACTGTGAGTGTCCCGGGTCGAGTGGTCTGGAGCAGTGGATCTTGTGAGTGTCCCGGGGGGAGTGGACTAGAGTGGTGGATCTATGACACTGTGAGTGTCCTGGGGGGAGTGGACTATTGCAGTGGATCTATGACACTGTGACCTTGTGAGTGTCCCGGGGGTTGGACTGTAGCAGTGGATCTATGACACTGTGAGTGTCCCGGGCGAGTGGTCTGGAGCAGTGGATCTTGTGAGTGTCCCGGGGGGAGTGGACTGGAGTGGTGGATCTATGACACTGTGAGTGTCCCAGGGGGGGTGGACTGGAGCGGTGGATCTATGACACTGTGACCTTGTGAGTGTCCCAGGGGGAGTGGATCTATGACACTGTGACCTTGTGAGTGTCCCAGGGGGAGTGGATCTATGACACTGTGACCTTGTGAGTGTCCCAGGGGGAGTGGACTGGAGCAGTGGATCTTGTGAGTGTCCCGGGGGGAGTGGACTGGAGCGGTGGATCTATGACACTGTGAGTGTCCCAGGGGGGGTGGACTGGAGCGGTGGATCTATGACACTGTGACCTTGTGAGTGTCCCGGGGGGAGTGGACTGGAGCAGTGGCTCTATGACACTGTGACCTTGTGAGTGTCCCGGGGGAAGTGGATCTATGACACTGTGACCTTGTGAGTGTCCCAGGGGGAGTGGATCTATGACACTGTGACCTTGTGAGTGTCCCAGGGGGAGTGGACTGGAGCAGTGGATCTATGACACTGTGACCTTGTGAGTGTCCCGGGGGAGTGGACTGGAGAAGTGGATCTATGACACTGTGAGTGTCCCGGGGGGAGTGGACTGGAGCAGTGGATCTATGACACTGTGAGTGTCCCAGGGGGAGTGGACTGGAGCAGTGGATCTATGACACTGTGACCTTGTGAGTGTCCCGGGGGGGTTGGACTGTAGCAGTGGATCTATGACACTGTGAGTGTCCCGGGGCACGTGGACTGGAGCAGTGGATCTTGTGAGTGTCCCGGGGGGAGTGGACTGGAGTGGTGGATCTATGACACTGTGAGTGTCCCGGGGGGAGTGGACTGGAGCGGTGGATCTATGACACTGTGAGTGTCCCGGGGCGAGTGGACTGGAGCAGTGGATCTATGACACTGTGACCTTGTGAGTGTCCCGGGGGAGTGGACTGGAGTGGTGGATCTATGACACTGTGACCTTGTGATTGTCCCGGGGGGGGGAGTGGACTGGGGCAGTGGATCTATGACACTGTGACCTTGTGAGTGTCCCAGGGGGGGAGTGGACTGGAGCAGTGGATCTATGACACTGTGACCTTGTGAGTGTCCCGGGGGAGTGGACTGGAGTGGTGGATCTATGACACTGTGAGTGTCCTGGGGGAGTGGACTGGGGCAGTGGATCTATGACACTGTGACCTTGTGAGTGTCCCGGGGGGGTTGGACTGTAGCAGTGGATCTATGACACTGTGAGTGTCCCGGGTCGAGTGGTCTGGAGCAGTGGATCTTGTGAGTGTCCCGGGGGGAGTGGACTGGAGTGGTGGATCTATGACACTGTGAGTGTCCCGGGGGAGTGGACTGGAGCGGTGGATCTATGACACTGTGAGTGTCCCGGGCGGTGGATCTATGGCACTGTGACCTTGTGAGTGTCCCGGGGGAGTGGACTGGAGCGGTGGATCTATGACACTGTGAGTGTCCCGGGGGAGTGGACTGGAGTGGTGGATCTATGACACTGTGAGTGTCCCGGGGGGAGTGGACTGGAGCAGTGGATCTATGACACTGTGACCTTGTGAGTGTCCCGGGGGGAGTGGATCTATGACACTGTGACCTTGTGAGTGTCCCAGGGGGAGTGGATCTATGACACTGTGACCTTGTGAGTGTCCCAGGGGGAGTGGATCTATGACACTGTGACCTTGTGAGTGTCTCGGGGGGGGGGAGTGGACTGGAGCAGTGGATCTATGACACTGTGACCTTGTGAGTGTCTCGGGGGGAGTGGACTGGAGCAGTGGATCTATGACACTGTGACCTTGTGAGTGTCTCGGGGGGAGTGGACTGGAGCAGTGGATCTATGACACTGTGACCTTGTGAGTGTCCCGGGGGGAGTGGCTCTATGACACTGTGACCTTGTGAGTGTCCCGGGGGGAGTGGATCTATGACACTGTGACCTTGTTAGTTTCCCGGGAGGGGGGGGGGGGTGGACTGGAGCAGTGGCTGAAACACTACATTACTGTTCCACCTGCTGCCATCCATGTTGTTGCTGAAAGCCTACAGTGCCTGAACAGAGCCTGCACTTTGCCTGTAGTGTGACTCCCAGCAACCTACTCACACAGAGCAGGCGATGGTATTGTATTAGAAAAAAGGTGCACATCAGTGACATTTTAATTTGTGATTTATGTAAAATGTTGCCTAATATGTGACAGTCAATGGTCAATGGTCATACGTTATACTATTGTTATAGACATTCAATTAGATTTTAATTTGAGGCCATGTGGCAGAAAGTGATAAGGGACGCTAGTGGGTCTGGGAAGGTGTGATGTCATTGATGTTTGTATGATGTATTGTATCTTTTGTATTGTTTCTCAAAGATCAAATAAAATCAACAACAAAAAAATACATAGATTGTAAAAGATGATTGTGGTTATTCGTCGAGGAAAAGGGTTGAGGTTCAGTTTGAACTAAGTGTTGCACTACGGGCTTTTCAAGTTGGGCCTTTGGAAAAGTACGATACCTGTGTGTCAGTAAGGAGAATACGGACATGTGTACACTTTGGTAAAAGACACCGAAAAACGTTGTAACTCTGGCTACCACTAGAGGGGGTAGAAGACCTACATTCACTTATCCACTTCGGAGCATCAGAAGAAGAGAGAACGAAGCAGCTCCATTATTATGAGTCAAGTGAAGCATCATTGACAACAACCACAGTATTTCTGCCTGGATACTGTAACTCCTAGACCTGCTATGACCTAACATCACAGGGCCTCTTGTTGCTAAAAAAGTATAGACTCATATATCCAAATACGTAAATTGTGTTGAAATGTGTATGGCCTGCCAAACTATCCTGCTTTTATGGCATACTACTTCTACTCTCGACAAAGAACTCAGCAGCATCTGGACGAAATGTGAGTTTGGAGAATACACATAGCTTGGCAGTTAGTACCAGGAGAGAGCCTTTGATTCTGCAGCAGGTATGACAGTACCAGGAGAGAGCCTTTGATTCTGCAGCAGGTATGACAGTTAGTACCAGGAGAGAGCCTTTGATTCTGCAGCAGGTATGACAGTTAGTACCAGGAGAGAGCCTTTGATTCTGCAGCAGGTATGACAGTACCAGGAGAGAGCCTTTGATTCTGCAGCAGGTATGACAGTTAGTACCAGGAGAGATCCTTTGATTCTGCAGCAGTTATGACAGTACCAGGAGAGAGCCTTTGATTCTGCAGCAGGTATGACAGTACCAGGAGAGAGCCTTTGATTCTGCAGCAGGTATGACAGTTAGTACCAGGAGAGAGCCTTTGATTCTGCAGCAGGTATGACAGTTAGTACCAGGAGAGAGCCTTTGATTCTGCAGCAGGTATGACAGTACCAGGATAGATCCTTTGATTCTGCAGCAGGTATGACAGTACCAGGAGAGATCCTTTGATTCTGCAGCAGGTATGACAGTACCAGGAGAGATCCTTTGATTCTGCAGCAAGTATGACAGTACCAGGAGAGATCCTTTGATTCTGCAGCAAGTATGACAGTACCAGGAGAGATCCTTTGATTCTGCAGCAGGTATGACAGTTAGTACCAGGAGAGATCCTCTGATTCTGCAGCAGGTATGACAGTACCAGGAGGGAGCCTTTGATTCTGCAGCAGGTATGACAGTACCAGGAGAGAGCCTTTGATTCTGCAGCAGGTATGACAGTACCAGGAGAGAGCCTTTGATTCTGCAGCAGGTATGACAGTTAGTACCAGGAGAGATCCTTTGATTCTGCAGCAGGTATGACAGTACCAGGAGAGAGCCTTTGATTCTGCAGCAGGTATGACAGTACCAGGAAAGATCCTTTGATTCTGCAGCAGGTATGACAGTACCAGGAGAGAGCCTTTGATTCTGCAGCAGGTATAACAGTACCAGGAGAGAGCCTTTGATTCTGCAGCAGGTATGACAGTACCAGGAGAGAGCCTTTGATTCTGCAGCAGGTATAACATTGTAGCATACCCACATGAGATAACATTTTCAAACATTAACAGTGTAGGGGTTAGTTTGACCCACTGTTGCTTCTAGCTAAGATGATCTACTTCCTGAAGGCTTTGATCAATTAGTAAATAGCTATTATGACTGAGCCGTAGGAGCTAGAAACACAAGCATTTCGCTGCACCTGCGATAACATTTGCAAATCTGTGTATTCGACCAATAAACTTTGATTTGATTTGAAATCGTGTGATACTGCTTTCAGCCTTACCAATGTATACTGCAATGTCCCTTGGTGGGATGAATAAAGTACTACTAACTACAACTACCTGCATTACTACTGCTTTCAGTGTTGTTATTATTATAACAGCAGTCAAAAGCACCATGACCATGACAGGCGTTCATGCATGCAGTTTTTTACAATGGGTCTTAATGGAATTTTGTGAGGCACCGACTGAAACAGATATGGTTTAAATTGATGGTTTTCAGATGCGCTGAAAAGCAACACAACTGAACCCAGGTATGTGAACCCCTGTGACCTGTAATGAGAAACACATCCAGGGACACCCTATGAATGTCGAGCAGTATTAAGCCTAAAGCTATTCCAGCGTTCCTGTTCCCAGCTCCACATAACAGGGGCATTACTGTTATCTGACGCCTTGGTTGGTTCCCGTATGGATTTCATGGACTTCTGTTCAAGCATTAGGGGGCCTAGTGAAGTAACAAAAGAACTACTGAGAACTGAACGACATCGAAACAAATAATCTAACAAACTAAACAGACATCACTTTTCTGGCAACACACAACCCTCTGGAGTGGGGAAATCTCTTCTGAAACATCTGTAGCTAAACTGTCCTATCCATTCAATGAGAATAAGGCTGGAGGAAGAGTGTTTTGTTACGTGGATGGAATGTCCACCATGTTGAGTCAGTCAGGCAATAACAACTTTCAGCACTGACACAGTTAATGGTAGAAGACTGAGAGGTGTGTGAATGGAGTTGACAGATAGACCACAGGGGGATATTTGATGGACAGGGGGCAGAGGAGAGAGAGAGAGAGGGATAGAGAGAGAGAGAGAGCGAGAACACCAGAGAGAGCTAGAGAGAAACAAACAAACAGAGAGAGAACACTAGGGAGAGAGAGAGAAACAAAGAAAAAAAGAACACTAGAGAGTGAGAGAGAAAGAAAGAGCGATCACTACAGATAGAAGGAAAAGCTTTCAGTGGGGTGATCAGTGTAGAATAATTGTCCCATTGCTGGATACCATGTCTGCTGAAGACAGATGGAAGCAATTACCACAGTCTGTTTGCCAGAAGCCCAGGAACCAGAGTCTGGATCCCTACAGAGAGGCTCTATCCCTACAGAGAGGCTCTATCCCTACAGAGAGGCTATATCCCTACAGAGAGGCTATATCCCTACAGAGAGGATGACGAAACAGAAAAAAGGTTGACATTTACATGGATATATAAGAAAGCATTCCTCCACTGGGGGCCCCAGTGTTACCTCTGGTTTCATCCCAGCCACAGTCATGCCAAAGCAGCCACTTCCTCCAGGACGCTCCCCGTGGGTGTGGAGCTTCCAAGACATAGGCCATTTCCTCTCTAGCTACACACACAACTGCTGAACCTATAGAAGAGCCACGCTTCACATCTAATAGATGAGTGTACCAAACCTCGAAGAGGAATGTCACTTTGTATTCCTATGAGAAGTTCTATTAGGATATTTCTGACCAAAAGTATGTGGACACCTGTTCGTCAAACCTCATTCCAAAATCAAGGGCATTAATATTGAGTTGGTCCCCCCTTTTGCTGCTATAACAGCCTCCACTCTTCTGGGAAGGCTTTCCACTAGATGTTGGAACATTGTTTCCATTCAGCCAAAAAAGCATTAGTGAGGTCTGGCACTGATGTTTGGCAATTAGGCCTGGTTCTCAAGTCGGCGTACCAATTTATCCCAAAGGTGTTCGATGGGAGTTGAGGTCAGGGCTCTGTGCAGGTCAGTCAAGTTCTTTCACACCGATCTCAACAAAAAAAATCTGTATGAACCTCGCTTTGTGCACAGGGGCATTGTCATGCTGAAACAGGAAAGATCCTTCCCCAAACTGTTGCCACAATGTTGGAAGCACAGAATAGTCTAGAATGTCATTGTATGCTGTAGCGTTAAGATTTCACTTCACTGGAACTAAGGGGCCTAGCCCAATTCCTCCTCCACCAAACTTTACAGTTGGCACTATGCATTGGGGGCAGGTAGCATTCTCCTGGCATCCACCAAACGCAGATTTGTCT
The DNA here is from genome assembly GCF_036934945.1 of Oncorhynchus masou masou. Taxonomy (NCBI): domain Eukaryota; kingdom Metazoa; phylum Chordata; class Actinopteri; order Salmoniformes; family Salmonidae; genus Oncorhynchus; species Oncorhynchus masou. The sequence continues at coordinate 13,341 of NW_027008997.1, read as the reverse complement.
GTCGGACCGCCAGATGCTCAGCGATGAAAACCCATTTCATGAAGCTCCCGGCAAACAGTTCTAGTGCTGACGGTGCTTCCAGAGGCAGTTTGGAACTTGGTACTGAGGGCTGCAACCCGAGTACAGACGAATTTTAAGCACGACGCTTGTGTGGCCTACCACTTCGCGGCTGAACCATTGTTGCTCCTAGACGTTTCCACTTCACAGTAACAACACTAACAGTTAACGGGGCAGCTGTAGCAGGGCAGAAATTTGACGAACTGACTTGTTCGAAGGGTGGCATCCTATGATTGTGTCACGTTGAAAGTCACTGTGCTCTTCAGTAAGGCCATTCTACTGCCAATGTTTGTCTATGCAGATTGCATGTCTGTGTGCTGGATTTTATACACCTGTGGTTGAAACAGCAAAATCCACTCATTTGAAGGGGTGTCCACATACTGCTGGATATACAGTGTATGTCATGGCTCTGATGTTAATGATAGTGTAGTTACTATGTGTATTTTGGTGCTAATCACACTGTCACTCTACAAATGTAGACTGTTATTAAATGTGGAGTGGTACACTCATGGGTTTAAAAGACAATAATATTGAGACTGTAGATGGTAAAAATGCTTTTTAAATAATAATAAGACAAAGTGGCCTGTTTTATTTTCAACCAGTGAGACGTTAGTCGTATGAATGGCTGAAAGGCAGTTAGTGTTGTTTCCTTCATGGATAATAACAGCATCTAGTTTAATTCTGTTTTAATGTGAACATTCACAACATATTTCACCATGTTTTCCTCCCACTTTGGTCAGAAACACACTGTTATATATATATATATATATATATATATATATATGAGCTTTTTTCTGAGAAACCCTGTGATTATTCCCACACCAAAATTACAGCTTCTGAACACACAGATCTTGGAAGGACATGTTGCGGAATAGCCCAGCCCAGAACTCAAACTATGGCAACAGACCCACAGACAACAATGACACTCAATGGAAACATCCAGATCTCTCATCAACCAAATCAAGAGAGGTGTTTACTAGCAGCCCAACAGGAGAGCTCTAGAGAAACAAGCTGGCCCTCCCTTGAGCTGATACAGTATGTGCCTGTTTGAGACTTTACAGTGACACGGTCTACTGAGACTGTACAGAGACACGGTCTGCAGAGACTGTACAGAGACACGGTCTGCAGAGACTGTACAGAGACACGGTCTGCAGAGACTGTACAGAGACACGGTCTGCAGAGACTGTACAGAGACACGGTCTGCAGAGACTGTACAGAGACACGGTCTGCAGAGACTGTACAGAGACACGGTCTGCTGAGACTGTACAGAGACACGGTCTGCAGAGACTGTACAGAGACACGGTCTGCAGAGACTGTACAGAGACACGGTCTGCAGAGACTGTACAGAGACACGGTCTGCAGAGACTGTACAGAGACACGGTCTGCAGAGACTGTACAGAGACACGGTCTGCAGAGACTGTACAGAGACACGGTCTGCAGAGACTGTACAGAGACACGGTCTGCTGAGACTGTACAGAGACACGGTCTGCTGAGACTGTACAGAGACACGGTCTGCAGAGACTGTACAGAGACACGGTCTGCTGAGACTGTACAGAGACACGGTCTGCTGAGACTGTACAGAGACACGGTCTGCTGAGACTGTACAGAGACACGGTCTGCTGAGACTGTATAGAGACACGGTCTGCTGAGACTGTACAGAAACACGGTCTGCTGAGACTGTACAGACACCTGGTCTGCTGAGACTGTACAGAGACACGGTCTGCTGAGACTGTACAGAGACACGGTCTGCTGAGACTGTACAGAGACACGGTCTGCTGAGACTGTACAGAGACACGGTCTGCTGAGATTGTACAGAGACACGGTCTGCAGAGACTGTACAGAGACACGGTCTGCAGAGACTGTACAGAGACACGGTCTGCTGAGACTGTACAGAGACACGGTCTGCTGAGACTGTACAGAGACACGGTCTGCAGAGACTGTACAGAGACACGGTCTGCTGAGACTGTACAGAGACACGGTCTGCTGAGACTGTACAGAGACACGGTCTGCTGAGACACGGTCTGCTGAGACTGTACAGAGACACGGTCTGCTGAGACTGTACAGAGACACGGTCTGCTGAGACTTCACAGAGACACGGTCTGCTGAGACTTCACAGAGACACGGTCTGCTGAGACTTCACAGAGACATGGTCTGCTGAGACTGTACAGAGACACGGTCTGCTGAGACTGTACAGAGACACGGTCTGCTGAGATTGTACAGAGACACGGTCTGCTGAGACTGTACAGAGACACGGTCTGCTGAGACACGGTCTGCTGAGACTTCACAGAGACACGTTCTGCTGAGACTGTACAGAGACACGGTCTGCTGAGACTGTACAGAGACACGGTCTGCAGAGACTGTACAGAGACACGGTCTGCTGAGACACGGTCTGCTGAGACTTCACAAAGACACGGTCTGCTGAGACTGTACAGAGACACGGTCTGCTGAGACTGTACAGAGACACGGTCTGCTGAGACTGTACAGAGACACTGTCTGCTGAGACACGGTCTGCTGAGACTTCACAGAGACACGGTCTGCTGAGACTGTACAGAGACACGGTCTGCTGAGACTGTACAGAGACACGGTCTGCTGAGACTGTACAGAGACACGGTCTGCAGAGACTGTACAGAGACACGGTCTGCTGAGACACGGTCTGCTGAGACTTCACAGAGACACGGTCTGCTGAGACTGTACAGAGACACAGTCTGCTGAGACTGTACAGAGACACGGTCTGCTGAGACTGTACAGAGACACGGTCTGCTGAGACTGTACAGAGACACGGTCTGCTGAGACTGTACAGAGACACGGTCTGCTGAGACTGTACAGAGACACGGTCTGCTGAGACTGTACAGAGACACGGTCTGCTGAGACTGAACAGAGACACGGTCTGCTGAGACTGTACAGAGACACGGTCTACTGAGACTGTACAGAGACACGGTCTGCTGAGATTGTACAGAGACACGGTCTGCTGAGACACGGTCTGCTGAGACTGTACAGAGACACGGTCTACTGAGACTGTACAGAGACACGGTCTGCTGAGATTGTACAGAGACACGGTCTGCTGAGACACGGTCTGCTGAGACTGTACAGAGACACGGTCTGCTGAGACTGTACAGAGACACGGTCTGCTGAGACTGTACAGAGACACGGTCTGCTGAGACTGTACAGAGACACTGTCTGCAGAGACTGTACAGAGACACGGTCTGCTGAGACTGTACAGAGACACGGTCTGCTGAGACTGTATAGAGACACGGTCTGCTGAGACTGTACAGAGACACGGTCTGCAGAGACTGTACAGAGACACGGTCTGCTGAGACTGTACAGAGACACGGTCTGCTGAGACACGGTCTGCTGAGACTGTACAGAGACACGGTCTGCTGAGACTGTACAGAGACACGGTCTGCTGAGACACGGTCTGCAGAGACTGTACAGAGACACGGTCTGCTGAGACTGTACAGAGACACGGTCTGCTGAGACTGTACAGAGACACGGTCTGCTGAGACTGTACAGAGACACGGTCTGCTGAGACTGTACAGAGACACGGTCTGCTGAGACACGGTCTGCTGAGACTGTACAGAGACACGGTCTGCTGAGACTGTACAGAGACACGGTCTGCTGAGACTGTACAGAGACACGGTCTGCTGAGACTGTACAGAGACACGGTCTGCAGAGACTGTACAGAGACACGGTCTGCTGAGACACGGTCTGCTGAGACTGTACAGAGACACGGTCTGCTGAGACTGTACAGAAACACGGTCTGCAGAGACACGGTCTGCTGAGACTGTACAGAAACACGGTCTGCTGAGACTGTACAGAGACACGGTCTGCAGAGACTGTACAGAGACACGGTCTGCTGAGACTGTACAGAAACACGGTCTGCTGAGACTGTACAGAGACACGGTCTGCAGAGACTGTACAGAGACACGGTCTGCTGAGACTGTACAGAGACACGGTCTGCTGAGACTGTACAGAGACACGGTCTGCTGAGACTGTACAGAGACACGGTCTGCTGAGACTGTACAGAGACACTGTCTGCTTAGACTGTATAGAGACACGGTCTGCTGAGACTGTACAGAGACACGGTCTGCTGAGACTGTACAGAGACACGGTCTGCTGAGACTGTACAGAGGCACAGTCTGCTGAGACTGTACAGAGACACGGTCTGCTGAGACACGGTCTGCAGAGACTGTACAGAGACACGGTCTGCTGAGACACGGTCTGCAGAGACTGTACAGAGACACGGTCTGCTGATACTGTACAGAGACACGGTCTGCTGAGACTGTACAGAGACACGGTCTGCAGAGACTGTACAGAGACACGGTCTGCTGAGACTGTACAGAGACACGGTCTGCTGAGACTGTACAGAGACACGGTCTGCAGAGACTGTACAGAGACACGGTTTGCTGAGACTGTACAGAGACACGGTCTGCTGAGATTGTACAGAGACACGGTCTGCAGAGACTGTACAGAGACACGGTCTGCTGAGACACGGTCTGCTGAGACTTCACAGAGACACGGTCTGCTGAGACTGTACAGAGACACGGTCTGCTGAGACTGTACAGAGACACGGTCTGCTGAGACTGTACAGAGACACGGTCTGCTGAGACTGTACAGAGACACGGTCTGCTGAGACTGTACAGAGACACGGTCTGCTGAGAAAAACAACTGTGTGTCAGTGTGTGTGAAGGTATTTCCTTCCCAGCTGAAAGCAGGTATTGTGTTATGGACAGAGCTTGTATAGAGCTTGGTTGTAATTATTCTCTGCTTCTCTGGTCTCTGCTAGGTTAGGATACGATCCCAGAGAAACCATCATGGTTCCCAGTTCAGCTCAGGCCAGCCCCAGTTGTAAATACCCAGGACCCCCACACAGGGGCAACGCTCTGTCTGCTCTGTTCTGAATCACAGACCCCCACACAGGGGCAAAGCTCTGTCTGCTCTGTTCTGAATCACAGACCCCCACACAGGGGCAAAGCTCTGTCTGCTCTGTTCTGAATCGCAGACCCCCACACAGGGGCAAAGCTCTGTCTGCTCTGTTCTGAATCACAGACCCCCACACAGGGGCAAAGCTCTGTCTGCTCTGTTCTGAATCACAGACCCCCACTGTCCAATCAGACTTCAGCGGTTGCGTCCCAAATAGCCCCCTATTCCCGATGTAGTGCACTACTTTTGACCAGGGCACACAGCAAATAGACTCTCCCATAGGGCTCCGGTCAAAAGTAGTGCACCATGTAGGTAATAGGGTGCCATTTGGGATCGCCCAGTGTCTCAGCCTAACCCCCCCCCCGGCTCTTAAACCTCAAGATACCATGCTTTTGAAGGCCAATTTAGCAAGATCTTAAAAGTTCTTCTCAGTAAAATACATTATGAATGTCACTGGAGCTCACTGTTAACACAGTCAGTGAGGCTGCTACCATATGAACTGCTGCTGGAGTTTTTAATGGGCCTAGTCTACTACTGATTACTTGTGCAGACAACATGCAGCTTGAATGGCAATACAAGGGATTCAGTGTCTCTAAGGAGACATTGAAGGGGGACGGTGGAGAGGAGCTGCACAGTCAGCAAGGTGGAAGTAATGGAGCAGATGGAGCATGAGACAACCCACTGCGGTCACCTATGGGCTGTTCAATTGACCTTTGACCCCAGCCAGCTGTGTGAAACTAGACTTCTCCGGACAGACACCAAAGTCTGAAATTGCAATGTTATGTAACACATTCTGGATGTAACTTTTGGTGATGCGTATGTGTTTGTACATGGGTATGTGAGCCTGTGGAACAGACCGAGTTTAAAGGTCAAACATGCTTTAGCTTGTTGAAAGTCAGAGGGAGCGATTTGTGGATACAGGGCCTGCAGGGATATGAATGTAGATGATGTCAGTAACTACAACAGAAGATGGAGTTGTGCCTACTGTTCTGTACTGATCTCATGCATCAGGTGTTAGACTGAAGAAGCATAACGGAGCCTCCCACATCCAGGATCTGGAGACAGCAGAGACTCTGGATATTTGATACCTCAGAACCTGCAGCTCTGTTTCCTCCATTCACCAAGCAGACCTATCAAAGGGGGAAGAGCCAGGGAGTCTGGCCAGGGGGAAGAGCCAGGGAGTCTGGCCAGGGGGAAGAGCCAGGGAGTCTGGCCAGGGGGAAGAGCCAGGGAGTCTGGCCAGGGGAAAGAGCCAGGGAGTCTGGCCAGTGGGAAGAGCCAGGGAGTCTGGCCAGGGGAAAGAACCAGGGAGTCTGGCCAGGGGAAAGAGCCAGGGAGTCTGGCCAGGGGAAAGAGCCAGGGAGTCTGGCCAGGGGAATGAGCCAGGGAGTCTGGCCAGGGGAAAGAGCCAGGGAGTCTGGCCAGGGGAAAGAGCCAGGGAGTCTGGCCAGGGGAAAGAGCCAGGGAGTCTGGCCAGGGGAAAGAGCCAGGGAGTCTGGCCAGGGGAGAGCAGGGGGTCTGTCCAGCGGGTCTGTCCAGGGGGTCTGTCCAGGGGGTCTGTCCAGTGGAGAGCAGGGGGTCTGTCCAGTGGAGAGCAGGGGGTCTGTCCAGGGGAGAGCAGGGGGTATGTCCAGGGGAGAGCAGGGGGTCTGTCCAGGGGAGAGCAGGGGGTCTGGCCAGGGGAGAGCAGGGGGTCTGGCCAGGGAGAGCAGAGGGTCTGGCCAGGGGAGAGCAGAGGGTCTGGCCAGGGGAGAGCAGGGGGTCTGGCCAGGGGAGAGCAGGGGGTCTGTCCAGGGGAGAGCAGAGGGTCTGGCCAGGGGAGAGCAGGGAGTCTGGCCAGGGGAGAGCAGGGGGTCTGTCCAGGGGAGAGCAGAGGGTCTGGCCAGGGGAGAGCAGAGGGTCTGGCCAGGGGAGAGCAGAGGGTCTGGCCAGGGGAGAGCAGGGAGTCTGGGCAGGGGAGAGCAGGGGGTCTGGCCAGGGGAGAGCAGAGGGTCTGGCCAGGGGAGAGCAGAGGGTCTGGCCAGGGGGAGAGCAGAGGGTCTGGCCAGGGGAGAGCAGGGGGTCTGGCCAGGGGAGAGCAGAGGGTCTGGCCAGGGGAGAGCAGGGGGTCTGTCCAGGGGAGAGCAGGGGGTCTGTCCAGGGAGAGCAGAGGGTCTGGCCAGGGGAGAGCAGGGAGTCTGGCCAGGGGAGAGCAGGGGGGTCTGTCCAGGGGAGAGCAGAGGGTCTGGCCAGGGGAGAGCAGAGGGTCTGGCCAGGGGGAGCAGAGGGTCTGGCCAGGGGAGAGCAGGGAGTCTGGGCAGGGGAGAGCAGGGGGTCTGGCCAGGGAGAGCAGAGGGTCTGGCCAGGGGAGAGCAGGGGGTCTGGCCAGGGGAGAGCAGAGGGTCTGGCCAGGGGAGAGCAGAGGGTCTGGCCAGGGGAGAGCAGAGGGTCTGGCCAGGGGAGAGCAGGGGTCTGGCCAGGGGAGAGCAGGGGGTCTGGCCAGGGGAGAGCAGGGGGTCTGGCCTATTGTCGGAGGGATATCCCAGATGAATTAGCACTATGGGGAAGTAATCAGAGTGACAGACAGGAACACAGACAGATGAGATCATATGATGGAATAGACTGTGATAGGAGTTGTTGGGTTGTCTCTGGTTTGACTGGAAAAGCTGAGGGAGGGAAAGCAGTGGAGAGAAGCCCAAAGAGGGAGAGAGGGAGAGAGAGAGAGAGAGAGGAAGAGAGAGAGAGAGAGAGAGAGGGGAAGAGAGAGAGGAACCACAGCTGAAGTGTGTGGGTGCCATCTCTCTGTCTCTCTTTCTGTCTCTCTCTTACACAAACAAACACACATGCACAAACGTGACAAACATGGTGGGACAGAGATATCAAGTGTATTTCTGGATGTCCATTGTTACGGATCCCTTTTGGCCCGACAGTCTAGGGGGGGGGATGGTAATGAGACCCCTAACAACTCATGCAAATTATAATAGTGACAAAGCAAAAGTTTGAACGAAATAACCAGGACAACTGAAATCTACCGTCAAACTCAAGGTTTATTTGAAAACACACGGTAATGGGGGGTAGCAGGAAAAGGGGCTGAGCTGGACCCAAGGAAAGAAACAATAAGTATTAAAAAAAACCCTAAGCTAGACTAGCCTACTTTAATAACAGCTAACTAACTAACCAAAAATACAGCACAGTTCTAACTAGTGTATTTAACAAAGTCTACCTACGGGTAGTGTATGCCCATGGGCGACTTGTCTTGGTTCCCCCTTTTCCCACCAGCAAACAAACACCATAACCAAAACAATACACAGGTGATGACAAAGTGCTATGGAGGTGCTCAAACAAAAGAGAGGTTAATACACAACGAGAGCGTGAACCACAGAGACCTACGGACATGGCATTTACAGAGAGATTGAGCTCTAGAGCAAACAACTGACAGGGTTTTTAAACCAAGGGAAAGGAACTGTGATAGGGTAGGAAAACAGGAGGAGGTGTGTCTTCTGATTGATGATTGATTGGTGACTGATTGGGGAGTGATGATTTTCACCTGTGAGGGGAGAGGGAGAGCAAACACAGGATACACACACACACACACAGGATACCTACATCCGTAACATCCATGTTTGGTGTAGCGTGGAAAATCCAACATGAAGCACAATACAGTATGTGTCTGAAGTCTATACGCTCATATGATAACACTGTGTTAGTCATGAACATCATGTTGTTTGATTCCTATAACAGATGTTAGTCATAAACATCATGTTGTTTGATTCCTATAACAGATGTTAGCCATGAACATCATGTAGTTTGATTCCTACAACACATGCAGCTCGGCCTCCCGAGGGGCGCAGAGGTCTAAGGCACTGCATCGCAGTGTTGTGGCGTCACTACTGCCTGGGGTTTGATCATTACCGGCCGTGACCGGGAGTCCCATAGGGTGTGGGGGGGGGGGGTTACTTGGCTAATCGCGCTCTAGCGACTCCTTGTGGCGGGCCGGGCTCCTGCAGGCTGACTTCGGTCGTCAGTTGAACGGTGTTTCCTCCGACAGCTGGCTTCCGGGTTAAGCAGTGGGTGTTATGAAGCGTGGTTTGGCGGGTCATGTTTCGGGGGACGCATGACTCGACCTTCGCCTCTCCCGAGCCCGTTGGGGAGTTGCAGCAATGAGACAAGATTGTAATCACGAAAAATAAAACACATGCTCAAGTCATTTATATTATTTTTCTACTTCATGCATGAGGTCATAATTAGTATTGTTTCCTGTTTCTCTGAGCCAGTGTATTTATCCCTGTGTTTCCTGTCTCTGTGCCAGTGTATTTATCCCTGTGTTTCCTGTCTCTCTGGGCCAGTTCGTCTTGTATGTCCAAGCCTACCAGCAGTTTTTCCCGTTTTCCTGCTTTGTCTTTTCTCCTTTTTCTAGTCCTCCTGGTTTTGACCCTTGCCTGTTCTGGACTCTGTACCCACCTGCCTGACCATTGTGCCTGCACTGACCTCGAGCCTGTTCTGGACTCTGTACCCACCTGCCTGACCATTGTGCCTGCCCTGACCTCGAGCCTGAGTGGACTCTGTACCCACCTGCCTGACCATCGTGCCTGCCCTGACCTCGAGCCTGTTCTGGACTCTGTACCCACCTGCCTGACCATTGTGCCTGCCCTGACCTCGAGCCTGTCTGGACTCTGTACCCACCTGCCTGACCATTGTGCCTGCCCTGACCTCGAGCCTGTCTGGACTCTGTACCCACCTGCCTGACCATTGTGCATGCCCTGACCTCGAGCCTGTCTGGACTCTGTACCCACCTGCCTGACCATTGTGCATGCCCTGACCTCGAGCCTGTCTGGACTCTGTACCCACCTGCCTGACCATTGTGCCTGCCCTGACCTCGAGCCTGTCTGGACTCTGTACCCACCTGCCTGACCATTGTGCCTGCCCTGACCTCGAGCCTGTCTGGACTCTGTACCCACCTGCCTGACCATCGTGCCTGCACTGACCTCGAGCCTGTCTGGACTCTGTACCCACCTGCCTGACCATTGTGCCTGCCCTGACCTCGAGCCTGTCTGGGCTCTGTACCCACCTGCCTGACCATTGTGCCTGCCCTGACCTCGAGCCTGTTCTGGACTCTGTACCCACCTGCCTGACCATTGTGCCTGCCCTGACCTCGAGCCTGTCTGGACTCTGTACCCACCTGCCTGACCATTGTGCCTGCCCTGACCTCGAGCCTGTCTGGACTCTGTACCCACCTGCCTGACCATTGTGCCTGCCCTGACCTCGAGCCTGTCTGGGCTCTGTACCCACCTGCCTGACCATCGTGCCTGCCCTGACCTTTTGCCTGTCCTCGACCATTATCATGCCTACCCCTTTGGATTGATTAAACATCTTAAACTCCAACCATTCGTCTCCTGTGTCTGCATTTGGGTCTCGCCTGGTGTCATAATAGACTGTTTAATTTAATCCGTTTTGTGGAAGCTTTTAAAATGGTTAAGTGGATGTGAGATTTGGATTTTACCAGATGTTTTCTGATGACAAAACCAACAAAAAAGTTTGCTTCTTTATTGTCCAGACCTCCTGTTAAAAACGGGAGGAGAGAAGTGGTTGGAAACTCAAAACTTCCATGCTTAGTAACACTTAGCCTTCCAATGACTTTTGTTTGTGCCTTCACCTCAGATTTGAATTGGATGGTTTTCATGCACAGCCCAGGCGGGACCTGTAAAACACTTTCATTCATTTACAGCTGCGAAAGTCAACATTATAATGTAAATCTGGCGCCCCCCTCAGAGTTCAGGATCAATTAACTGGCAGAGATATGTGTCTGGAAATCATTGTGAAAATCCACACAGCTTAATAAAAATGTACCAACAGAAGGTATAATATCAATACTGTACCATTCTACCATTCTGCTGTACTCTGGGGGGGGACTCTACCATTCTGCTGTACTCTGGAGGGGACACTACCATTCTGCTGTACTCTGGAGGGGACACTACCATTCTGCTGTACTCTGGGGGGGCACTACCATTCTGCTGTACTCTGGAGGGGACACTACCATTCTGCTGTACTCTGGGGGGGGGGGGCACTACCATTCTGCTGTACTCTGGAGGGGACACTACCATTCTGCTGTACTCTGAGAGGGACACTACCATTCTGCTGTACTCTGAGAGGGACACTACCATTCTGCTGTACTCTGGGTGGGACACTACCATTCTGCTGTACTCTGAGAGGGACACTACCATTCTGCTGTACTCTGGGAGGGACACTACCATCCTGCTGTACTCTGGGGGGACACTACCATTCTACCATTCTGCTGTACTCTGGGGGGACTACCATTCTGCTGTACTCTGGGGGGGACTACCATTCTGCTGTACTCTGAGAGGGACACTACCATTCTGCTGTACTCTGAGAGGGACACTACCATTCTGCTGTACTCTGGGGGGGACACTACCATTCTGCTGTACTCTGGGGGGGACTACCATTCTGCTGTACTCTGGGAGGGACACTACCATTCTGCTGTACTCTGGGGGGGACTACCATTCTGCTGTACTCTGGGAGGGACACTACCATTCTGCTGTACTCTGGGAGGGACACTACCATTCTGCTGTACTCTGGGGGGGACTACCATTCTGCTGTACTCTGGGAGGGACACTACCATTCTGCTGTACTCTGGGAGGGACACTACCATTCTGCTGTACTCTGGGAGGGACACTACCATTCTACTGTACTCTGGAGGGGACACTACCATTCTACTGTACTCTGGAGGGGACACTACCATTCTGCTGTACTCTGGAGGGGACACTACCATTCTACTGTACTCTGGAGGGGACACTACCATTCTGCTGTACTCTGGAGGGGACACTACCATTCTACTGTACTCTGAGAGGGACACTACCATTCTGCTGTACTCTGGGGGGGACACTACCATTCTGCTGTACTCTGGAGGGGACACTACCATTCTGCTGTACTCTGGGAGGGGACACTACCATTCTGCTGTACTCTGAGAGGGACACTACCATTCTGCTGTACTCTGGGAGGGGACACTACCATTCTACCATTCTGCTGTACTCTGGGGGGGACACTACCATTCTACCATTCTGCTGTACTCTGGGGGGGACACTACCATTCTGCTGTACTATGAGAGGGACACTACCATTCTGCTGTACTCTGGGAGGGGACACTACCATTCTACCATTCTGCTGTACTCTGGGGGGGACACTACCATTCTGCTGTACTCTGAGAGGGACACTACCATTCTACCATTCTGCTGTACTCTGGGGGGGACACTACCATTCTGCTGTACTCTGAGAGGGACACTACCATTCTACCATTCTGCTGTACTCTGAGAGGGACACTACCATTCTACCATTCTGCTGTACTCTGGGGGGGACACTAACATTCTGCTGTACTCTGAGAGGGACACTACCATTCTGCTGTACTCTGGGAGGGGACACTACCATTCTGCTGTACTCTGAGAGGGACACTACCATTCTACCATTCTGCTGTACTCTGAGAGGGACACTACCATTCTACCATTCTGCTGTACTCTGGGGGGGACACTACCATTCTGCTGTACTCTGAGAGGGACACTACCATTCTACCATTCTGCTGTACTCTGGGGGGGACACTACCATTCTGCTGTACTCTGAGAGGGACACTACCATTCTACCATTCTGCTGTACTCTGGGGGGGGGGGACACTACCATTCTGCTGTACTCTGGGAGGGGACACTACCATTCTACCATTCTGCTGTACTCTGGGGGGACACTACCATTCTGCTGTACTCTGAGAGGGACACTACCATTCTACCATTCTGCTGTACTCTGGGGGGGACACTACCATTCTGCTGTACTCTGAGAGGGACACTACCATTCTACCATTCTGCTGTACTCTGGGGGGACACTACCATTCTGCTGTACTCTGAGAGGGACACTACCATTCTACCATTCTGCTGTACTCTGGGGGGGACACTACCATTCTGCTGTACTCTGAGAGGGGACACTACCATTCTGCTGTACTCTGAGAGGGACACTACCATTCTGCTGTACTCTGGGGGGGACTACCATTCTGCTGTACTCTGAGAGGGACACTACCATTCTGCTGTACTCTGAGAGGGACACTACCATTCTGCTGTACTCTGAGAGGGACACTACCATTCTGCTGTACTCTGAGAGGGACACTACCATTCTGCTGTACTCTGAGAGGGACACTACCATTCTGCTGTACTCTGAGAGGGACACTACCATTCTGCTGTACTCTGAGAGGGACACTACCATTCTGCTGTACTCTGAGAGGGACACTACCATTCTGCTGTACTCTGAGAGGGACACTACCATTCTGCTGTACTCTGGAGGGACACTACCATTCTGCTGTACTCTGGGGGGACACTACCATTCTGCTGTACTC
>NW_027008996.1:23324-61040 GCF_036934945.1 Oncorhynchus masou masou | reverse complement strand
AATCCTAAAATAAAAAATGGCAAATCCAAAAGGTGGTAGGTAAAACACAAAAAAAAACTAAAAAGAAACTCACTAAAACTAAACAAAAACAAAAAACAGAATACTACAAGAACTTCACCCGGAATCGACAAGAGCACACAGAACACTAGGGCAGGGTGCCAACATACAAACACAGAGCACAGAACTGAGGGAAACAAAGGGTTTAAATACAATCAGGGGAAACGAGACACAGGTGCAAACAATAAAGGGGATCAAGGGAAAAACACAGGGACAAAAAGCACAATGGGGACATCTACTGACAAAAACACGGAACAACCCTGGCCAAATCCTGACAGAATCCCCCTAGGAACGGCTCTGACGTTCCTACCAGCTCTCTCAGGGTGGAGGACCCTGAACTGACGAATGAGGTCAGGGTCCAGGATGTCTTTGGCAGGAACCCAGGAGCGCTCCTCAGGACCGTAGCCTTCCCAGTCCACCAGATACTGCCAGGACCGCTGCACCCGGCGGGAATCCAGTATCCGGTGGACGGTATAAGCCGGCTGGCCTCCAATGACACGAGGCGGAGGGGGAGGTCTGTCTGCCGGGACAAGGGGAGAAAAAACAACAGGTTTTAACAATGACACATGAAATGTGGGATTAATCTTAAGGGATCTGGGTAAGTGTAGGCGATAAGAAACTGGGTTAACTCTCCTGGCAACCTTGAAGGGACCGATGTATTTTTGGGACAGCTTGCGAGACTCCACCCGTAGAGGTAAGTCTCTTGTGGAGAGCCAGACTCTCTGGCCGGGCGCAGGGTAGGCCCGGGACGGCGACGTCTGTTGGCTTGTTGTTGATACCTCTGTGAGGAACGCATCAGATTAAGACGGGTCTTCCTCCACATAAGCCGACAGCGTCTGACGAATCTCAAGGCTGAAGGCACTCTGACTTCTGCCTCCTGGTCCGGGAACAATGGAGGAGCATAGCCAAACTGACACTCGTGCGGGGACATACCAGTGGAGGAGGAGCGCAAGGTGTTGTGCGCGTATTCGGCCCAAACAATAAAGGATGACCATGTGGACGGGTTGTCACGAGTCATACATCGGAGGGTGGTTTCCAGCTCTTGATTCATCCTCTCTGTTTGGCCGTTGGACTCCGGATGGTACCCTGAAGATAGACTGGCAGAAGCCCCCATGAGTTGGCAGAAGGCCTTCCAAAACCTTGAGGCGAACTGGGGACCTCTGTCAGAAACCACATCTTGAGGAATGCCGAAGACTCGGAACACATGATTAATTACCAACTCAGCCGTTTCCTTGGCAGAAGGTAACTTAGTCAGAGGGACGAACCTGGCCGCCTTTGAAAACCTGTCGATTATGACTAGGATAGTAGTATTGCCATGGGATGGAGGAAGTCCAGTAATAAAGTCCAATGATATATGGGACCAGGGTCTGTGGGGAACAGGTAAAGGGTGAAGGAGTCCTTGAGGGCGGAGGTGAGAAGATTTGCCCTGGCAGCACACGGGGCAGGCATTGACGAAAGTGGCAACGTCTTCTCTTATGGTAGGCCACCAGAACTTACGCTTGATGAACTCCAAGGTGCGACCTACGCCCGGATGACAGGTGAGGCGAGAGGAGTGCCCCCACAGAAGGACCTGAGTCCTCACTGCCTTGGGGACAAACAACCGATTGGCAGGACCTCCTTTAGGGTCCGGTTCGCTAGCTTGAGCACGTCTCACGGTATCCTCAACTTGCCACGAGATCGGAGCCAGAATCTTAGCAGCAGGAAGGACAGGCATGTCCGTGTCATCTCGAATGGCAGGAGCGTAGACTCGGGACAGGGCATCCGGTTTGAGATTCTTCGACCCGGGCCGATAGGTGAGGATAAACTGGAATCGATTGAAGAAAAGAGACCATCTAGCTTGTCTAGAGTTCAATCGCTTCGCCTGCTGGATATACTCCAGATTCTTGTGGTCCGTAAGCACTTGAAACGGGTGAGAAGCCCCCTCGAGCCAGTGTCTCCATTCCTTCAATGCCATCTTAACCGCTAGGAGTTCACGATCCCCCACATCGTAGTTCCTCTCAGTCGGGGTAAGCCGGTGTGAGAAGAAAGCGCACGGATGAAGCTTCTTGTCTTCACCCCTCTGAGACAGGACAGCTCCAACACCAACCTCTGATGCGTCTACCTCCACCACAAATGGTTCATCCGTAGTCGGTAGTATCAGGATGGGAGCAGAGAGGATGCGCTGCTTGAGTCCTTGGAAGGCCGTCTCAGCTTCTCTTCCCCAAGAAAACCTTGCATTGCCACCTTTGGTTAAAGCTGAGAGAGGAGCTGCCACCAAACTGAAGTTCTTGATGAACTTGCGGTAAAAGTTTGTGAAGCCCAGGAAACGCTGAACATCCTTAACGGATTTGGGGGTGGGCCAATCCGCTACCGCCCCTACCTTCCTAGGGTCCATTTGGATTCGACCGGGTTCCACTACAAATCCCAGGAATTGTACTCGGGATGAATGGAATTCACATTTTTCCGGCTTAACGTACAAATGGCTGTCCAGGAGGCGTTTGAGTACTTGTCTGACATGCTTAGTGTGTTCTTGAAGGGAGCTCGAAAAGATGAGGATGTCATCCAAGTAAACGAACACAAATATGTTAAGCATATCCCTAAGCACATCGTTTATGAGCGCTTGGAACACCGCTGGGGCGTTGGTCAGGCCGAAGGGCATCACCAAGTATTCATAGTGACCAGTAGGCGTGTTGAAAGCGGTCTTCCACTCGTCACCAGGTCTGATCCGCACAAGATGGTATGCGTTCCGCAGGTCAAGCTTAGTGAAAACAACTGCTTCCTGGAGCAGCTCGAAGGCTGTGGCCATAAGGGGTAGCGGGTAACGGTTACGGACGGTTATGTCATTGAGTCCCCGGTAGTCGATGCAAGGACGTAACCCACCGTCTTTCTTGGCCACAAAGAAAAACCCTGCTCCCGCCGGGAGGTGGATGGACGCATGAGGCCTGCTTCCAGAGAGTCCTTGATATAGGTATCCATAGCAGCTCGTTCGGGTGGAGATAGGGAAAAGATCCGACCCCTGGGGGCAAGTGCCCGGAAACAGGTCGATGGGGCAATCGTAAGATCTATGGGGTGGTAGCATGGTGGCCCTCTGTTTGCTAAACACCAGTTTGAGGTCATGGTAACACTCGGGAACTCGGGTCAGATCGATGGATTCTAAAGACTCGGGAGTAGAACTCGGGAATTCTGGAAAATACAAGTAGCTTGGCACGTAGGACCCCACTGCTTGATAGTGCCCACAGACCAGTCGATGTGAGGGTTATGGCTGTGAAGCCAGGGGTATCCAAGGACGAGAGGGAACTCAGAACAGGAGATCAAATGAAAGTTCATCAATTCCTGGTGTTGTGAAACTGAAAGTCTCAAGGAGGTAGTGACATGAGTGACAAGTCCAGATCCCAAAGGGCTTCCATCCAATGTAGTAACCCTCATGGGGTCACTTAGAGGTTCAGAGGGAACGCCATTCTTCTTCGCCCAGACACCATCCATGAAGTTACCTGCGGCTCCAGAGTCTACCAAGGCTTGAAGGTGAAGCTTGTGGTTGTCCCAGGAGAGGGTGACTGGAATGAGCAGACGGGAGTTGGACGGATGGGAGGAGGTTATGTTTCCCGTTACAGTTCCCCCGGTCTGTACGGGACAGAGCGTTTCCCTGGAGCCCGGGACACGTGGAACGGAAATGGCCCGGTTTGCCGCAATATAGACAGCGTCGCTCCCTCATCCGGCGGTCTCTCTCAGCCTGGGAGATGCGTCCAATCTGCATGGGTTCCGGTGGAGCCAGTGATGATAAAGGTGGGGACTCGGAGCTGGGACTGATAGGGGCTAGAGGTCTACGGTTGAGTTCTCTCTCTCTCAGACGCTGGTCAATGCGTGAGGCCAACTTGATCAGGGACTCGAGATTGTCCGGTGGTTCCCGAGTGGCCAGTTCATCTTGGATAGTATCGGAAAGGCCTTTCAGAAAGCACACCGTGAGCGCCTCGTTGTTCCAGCCACTCGCTGCTGCCACCGTGCGGAACTGGATGGCATAGTCCGTCACGCTGCGCCAACCTTGATGGAGAGTCAGGAGCTGTTTGGCTGAGTCAGAACCACTGCTTGGGCCTGGAAACACTCGTTTGAATTCCTCAGCAAAGGCAGAGTAGCTGGCACAGCAGGAACTATGGGCATCCCACACAGCAGTAGCCCAGGCCAGGGCTTTTTCCGACAGCAGGGTGATGATATATGCGATCTTAGACCGGTCGGTGGGAAATGACGAGGGTTGCAGCTCAAAGGAGAGAGAACATTGAGTGAGAAACCCTTTACAAGCACTTGGATCACCTGAGAACCGTTGGGGAGGTGGAAGACGAGGTTCAGCCAGGGGTTAACTGCCATGGGTACGTGAACTTGAGGTACTGGGACGGGAACTGTTGCCAGGGTAAGTCGATCAGATACTTGCTTAATGGAAGTCAGCATCTCCGACAGAAGATGAGAATGTCTAGCCATTAAGGCCTCTTGCTGAACCAGGGCGGCTTCGTGGCGTTGGACAGTCTCCTGGTGGTGGGACAGCGTGGCAAAAAGGTCCTGGGAACTGGCTGCCTCTGGGTTCATTTTGGCTCTGTGTTTCTGTCAGGACCCGGTTACGAACCTGGGTCTCCGGAGTGAGAAACAGTCACTTAACCAACTGAGCCACGAATAGACAGCAGAACCCAGAAGATGAGGCAGACACAGCAGTACTTAAGACGGTGTATTTAATAAAGAAAAAATCCTAAAATAAAAAATGGCAAATCCAAAAGGTGGTAGGTAAAACACAAAAAAAACCTAAAAAGAAACTCACTAAAACTAAACAAAAACAAAAAACAGAATACTACAAGAACTTCACCCGGAATCGACAAGAGCACACAGAACACTAGGGCAGGGTGCCAACATACAAACACAGAGCACAGAACTGAGGGAAACAAAGGGTTTAAATACAATCAGGGGAAACGAGACACAGGTGCAAACAATAAAGGGGATCAAGGGAAAAACACAGGGACAAAAAGCACAATGGGGACATCTACTGACAAAAACACGGAACAACCCTGGCCAAATCCTGACACTGACGTTTCTAAAACTGGTTAAATCACGGCTGTGACTATAACAGAGCCTGTGTTTCATCGAAAAGCGCAAGAAAAACTGATCACTGAAAACTGGAAAAAGTATCAATGCGCCACTTGCATGTATTGTTTATGGGAAACCAAATTACATAGAGCTGAGATTGCAAGTCCTACAGCTTCCACACAATGTCGCCAGTCTTGTCAATTGCCTGGGCTTTGTTTCTTGGTCAAACGAGTAAGAGAGAGCCCATTCCTTCCGGTCTCCGACAGGATGTTTTGGAGGAGAAATTTTCGACCATGAGTTCAAGACATGGAGCTATTGAATACACATCGCCCGTGATCAATTTGATAGATTATTAACGTTTACTAATACCTAAGGTTGGATTACAAAAGTATTTTGAAGTGTTTTGTGAAAGTTTATCGTCAACTTTTTTAATTTAAAAAAATGACGTTGCGTTTTAAAACGTATTTTTCCTGGATCACACACTTTTCATAGATCGATATTTAGGGTATATATGGACCGATTTAATTGAAAAAAAGACTGAATAGTGATGTTTATGGGACATATAGGAGTGACAACAAAGAATCTCGTCAAAGGTAATGAATGTTTTATATTTTATTTCTGCGTTTTGTGCAGCGCCGGCTACACTAATTCCTTTGTTTACGTCCCCTTCTGGTATTTCGGCGTGTTGCCTGCTGTCAGATAATAGCTACTCATGCTTTCGCCGAAAAGCATTTTACAAATCTTACTCATTGGCTAGATTCACAACGAGTGTAGCTTGAATTGAGTACCCTGTATGTGAATTTTAATGAACGTTTGAGTTTTAACGAATGCTATTAGCATTTGGTGTAGCGCATTTGCATTTATTGTTGGCAAGGTGGGACGCTAGCGCGTCGGGTTGCCCAGAGAGGTTAACATGAAAAGTTACTAAATTACAAATTAGGCACATTTGGACAGTCTTGATACAAACATTTTAACAGAAATGCAATGGTTCATTTGATCAGACTAAAACTTTGCACATACACTGCTGCCATCTAGTGGCCAAAATCAAAATATCACCAGGGCAAAAAAACAATTTTATTTTTTCTTTGTATTATCTTTTACCAGATCTAATGTTTTATTCTTCTACATTCCTTTAACATTCATTTAACATTTCCACAAACTTCAAAGTGTTTCCTTTCAAATGGTACCAAGAAAATGCATATCCTTGCTTCAGGGTCTGAGCTCCAGGCAGTTAGATATGTCATTTTAGGCTAAAAAAAATGTAAAAAGGGGCCGATCCTGAAAGTTTTTTAAGTTCAAAACGTAACACAAAATTGAATAAGAGAGCAATTTGCTACATTTCTACATTAATACAGTATTGAAATATGTTCCAAATCTAAAAAAATGAAAAACTACCAAAACAATTAGACCAACCGCAGCTGATTCCACTTGTAGCTGAACACCTACACAGGTGTTAGTCTTTCAATTTCCTTACCATCTATACAAAAGGGACGTCTTAGGAATAATGATGTACTGTTATCCAAACATGAACCCAGCCAGAGATGGAGAAGTGGCTGACAGAGGAAGAAGAGTGGCTGGGAGAGGGAGAGGAAGAGGAGTATGAATGCGTGGTGGAAGAAGACAGAGGAAGATCAAGAGCTGTAGTCTCAGATGAGATGAGGGGCTGCTATAATTGATCATGTAACAAATCATGGTCTATCAATGAGAGAGGCTGGTCTGAGAGTGCAGCCAAGACTGCAACGCTCAACAGTGGCATCTAATGTGAGACATTTCAGGCAAAACAACAGGTAAGATATGCATTCTGCAAGGGGCATCTGACTCACCTGCACATTACAGAAGTAAATTGAGCAAAGCCTCCAAGGCCACTTGTGTGTAATTGTTTTTTTTATTTCTGCTTAGGACCCAACGGTTTCCTCCCACAGGTGGGAGAGGTAGGACTTTCACTGGTGTGCAGGAAACTGCAATCGTTGTTATGGTCGTCAGAAACAATGGCATAATACTCTCAGAGATTCAGTAGAGAGTGTTGGCAGACAACATTACAAATTTTCACAATGTACGAAAAACAAAAGTATTTCTAGAGTCCTGAAACAACATCAAGTCAGGATGAAGCAGTTGTACACTGTCACCTTTGAGAGGAACTCTGAACACGTCAAGCAACTCAGGAACCAAGATGTCCAGGAAAGATGACTATAAAATACAGAACTGGTTTTGAACAAAACCAAACAGGGCAGAGACACAACAATGTTTTTAGGTGTAATGTAATATACTGTAATATACTGTAATACTGTAATAACTCTTATGTTGCCTTGTGGATTTATTTTAGAGAGTCATGGAGATTGAAGCCACGCAAACACCCCACATATTCATCTTTGTGGATGAGGCTGGTTTCAACTTGGCCAAAACACAGCGGCGAGAGGAAAGGAATGTGATTGGGGAAAAGAGCCACAGTGGATGTCTGGGCCAGAGGGGTGCCAACATCACAATGTGTGCAGCAATATCCTCTGATGGCCGCTAATTGGGAGATACAACACCGAGCGTCTCATTACATTCCTGGAGGACCTCTATGGAAGGGTTGTACCAGGTGAGGAAAGGGTTGCAGTGAGGCGAAATCGGCCAACGTTTCTAATTGTATGGGACAATGTGGCATTTCACCACTCCAGTGTAATCACAGTGGTTTGCAGTCCATCCCAGGATGGTGTCATTTTCCTCCTTCCTTCCTCTCCGTTCCTCAACCCCATAGAGGAATTATTTAGGTTTATGACCACCATCTACATGATCAAATGTTCTTTCAGGATGCAGTGAAGGCTGGAAGAAGATCTGCAGAAGATTGCCAGGGATGGACCAGGCAAAAAGATTATTTCCTAGGTGTATTGCCCAAGATGATATAAGATGTGACGTGGATATCAACCTGTGGCCAAATGCAGAAGACTGGGTTGACTGGCATTGCTGCATTGCTACTGTATCTGTATCTGTATCGGTAGATGGTGTATATACAAATGACTGTATTTTGGAATCACTCAATGCCATAAAATGCCATAAAATACCATAAAACCTATTGAAGCATGTTGCATCATGTCTGATTCATTCCTGTAACATAAACGGCAGCGTACTCTAATCATTAGAGAGGTGTCATTCTTGTTTTGTAAAGACATTTTACAGAAGAAAACATTGTGTAATGCTACCTGTTGTTCGTGTTGTTTAGGTCATGTTTTTTGAGTGACAAAGTGGGCTTGTTGGGGGACAACCTTTGTTATGGAATAATGAGTTGATTTGAGACATGTATGAAGTGTTTTGGTTTTATTGCATTTGGGATGTGAAATGAACTGCTGTGCCAAGCTGAACGTTGGTTAGGAGAACTGTGTGAAGCGTTTTGAAAAGAGTGACTTAAGAGAAATGGGTCCTGCTGTTTTCCATTGGTTATATCACAATCATCACAACGTGATTACATTACAGTATGTGTCCGTCAGCTCAACCAATCAGACGGCGGCTGCCTGGCATTTCCTGGTCAGCTATAAATCCAATGTGGGGAACGAGGAAAAGCACTGATTAAAACGTATTTGTTTGTTTTGCAGATGTGTCAGACATCCTTCTATTGAGAGACTACAGTTTGACATGCTGGTTGGTTTAGTTAATTTTATTCAGATTATCCCTGGGGTAGTATCCTCTATTTAATATCCCATTATTGTGTGTGTGTGTGTGTGTGTGTGTGTGTGTGTGTGTGTGTGTGTGTGTGTGTGTGTGTGTGTGTGTGTGCGTGCATCACGTCCTATTAATGTGTCTGTGTGTTTGTGTGTGTTTATG
Organism: Oncorhynchus masou masou; assembly: GCF_036934945.1. NCBI lineage: Eukaryota > Metazoa > Chordata > Actinopteri > Salmoniformes > Salmonidae > Oncorhynchus > Oncorhynchus masou. The sequence continues at coordinate 52,139 of NW_027008996.1, read as the reverse complement.
CGTGTGTGCGTGTGCTTGCGTGTGTGTGCGTGTGTGTGTGTGTGTGTGTGTGTGTGTGTGTGTGTGTGTGTGTGTGTGTGTGTGTGTGTGTGTGTGTGTGTGTGTGTGTGTGCGTGCATCACGTCCTATTAATGTGTCTGTGTGTTTGTGTGTTTATGCGTGTGTGCGTGTGCTTGCGTGTATGTGCGTGTGTGTGCGTGTGTGTGTGTGTGTGTGTGTGTGTGTGTGTGTGTGTGTGTGTGTGTGTGTGTGTGTGTGTGTGTGTGTGTGTGCGTGCATCACGTCCTATTAATGTGTCTGTGTGTTTGTGTGTGTTTATGCGTGTGTGCGTGTGTGCGTGTGCTTGCGTGTATGTGCGTGTGTGTGTGTGCGTGTGTGTGTGTGTGTGTGTGTGTGTGTGTGTGTGTGTGTGTGTGTGTGTGTGTGTGTGTGTGTGTGTGTGTGTGTGCGTGTGTGTGTGTGTGTGTGTGTGTGTGCGTGTGTGTGTGTGTGTGTGTGTGCGTGCATCACGTCTGTGTGTTTGTGTGTGTTTATGCGTGTGCTTGCGTGTGTGTGCGTGTGTGTGTGTGTGTTTGTGTGTGTTTATGCGTGTGTGCGTGTGCTTGCGTGTGTGTGTGTGTGTGTGTGTGTGTGTGTGTGTGTGTGTGTGTGTGTGTGTGTGTGTGTGTGTGTGTGTGTGTGTGTGCGCATCATGGCCTATTAAATGTGTGTTTTGGTCCAGGACACAGAAATCTAAACTGAAAAGCAGCAGATAAACAGAATGTTCATCAGCAACAGACTGTTTTCTCAAGAGAAACATTGAAACGGGATATCAATGCATATTGCAGATTGCTCAAATAATGATATCAGATCATTGCTTTTCTGTGGTTTATACCTCTGCTTTTGTGTTGCTAATTCCAAAAAACACATTTAATAGAATGGAGGCTATATTTAGAGCACCGATATTATCACAGACAAAAACACAATATACACCCAAATCAGCTATGATTCATCCTCAGAAAATGTTACCATGGAGACACTAGGGAGAAAAAGAGAGCAACATATTAAATTGTGTTTTTGTTTTTTACATCGGTAAAAAGTAGAGACCTAGAACATGATATACACTACAGTTGAGGGACAATGGGAAAATCATTTTGCTTTAAAAGTTGATAAACTTGTAACTTCACTTTTGAGAAAGTGACCTTTGAATGTTTTGGTACAGCTAATGATGAGATATTCTATCCACACGCATTCGGCATCGTTCACACCCTCACAAGCTTTAGCCCCACCCAATCAGCATCGTTCACACCCTCTCAAACTTTAGCCCCACCCAATCAGCATCGTTCAAACCCTCTCAAGCTTTAGCCCCACCCAATCAGCATCGTTCACACCCTCTCAAGCTTTATCCCCACCCAATCAGCATCGTTCACACCCTCTCAAGCTTTATCCCCACCCAAACAGCATCGTTCACACCCTCTCAAGCTTTAGCCCCACCCAATCAGCATCGTTCACACCCTCTCAAGCTTTATCCCCATCCAATCAGCATCGTTCACACCCTCTCAAACTTTAGCCCCACCCAATCAGCATCGATCACACCCTCTCAAGCTTTAGCCCCACCCAATCAGCATCATTCACACCCTCTCAAGCTTTATCCCCACCCAATCAGCATCGTTCACACCCTCTCAAGCTTTAGCCCCACCCAATCAGCATCGTTCACACCCTCTCAAGCTTTATCCCCACCCAATCAGCATCGTTCACACCCTCTCAAGCTTTAGCCCCACCCAATCAGCATCGTTCACACCCTCTCAAGCTTTATCCCCACCCAATCAGCATCGTTCACACCCTCTCAAGCTTTAGCCCCACCCAATCAGCATCGATCACACCCTCTCAAGCTTTAGCCCCACCCAATCAGCATCATTCACACCCTCTCAAACTTTAGCCCCACGCAATCAGCATCGTTCACACCCTCACAAGCTTTAGCCCCACCCAATCAGCATCGTTCACACCCTCTCAAACTTTAGCCCCACCCAATCAGCATCGTTCAAACCCTCTCAAGCTTTAGCCCCACCCAATCAGCATCGTTCACACCCTCTCAAGCTTTATCCCCACCCAATCAGCATCGTTCACACCCTCTCAAACTTTAGCCCCACCCAATCAGCATCGTTCACACCCTCACAAGCTTTAGCCACACCCAATCAGCATCGTTCACACTCTCACAAGCTTTAGCCCCACCCAATCAGCATCATTCACACCCTCTCAAACTTTAGCCCCACCCAATCAGCATCGTTCACACCCTCTCAAACTTTAGCCCCACCCAATCAGCATCGATCGCATCCTCTCAAGCTTTAGCCCCACCCAATCAGCATCATTCACACCCTCTCAAGCTTTATCCCCACGCAATCAGCATCGTTCACACCCTCACAAGCTTTAGCCCCACCCAATCAGCATCGTTCACACCCTCTCAAACTTTAGCCCCACCCAATCAGCATCGTTCAAACCCTCTCAAGCTTTAGCCCCACCCAATCAGCATCGTTCACACCCTCTCAAGCTTTATCCCCACCCAATCAGCATCGTTCACACCCTCTCAAACTTTAGCCCCACCCAATCAGCATCGTTCACACCCTCACAAGCTTTAGCCCCACCCAATCAGCATCGTTCACACTCTCACAAGCTTTAGCCCCACCCAATCAGCATCATTCACACCCTCTCAAACTTTAGCCCCACCCAATCAGCATCGTTCACACCCTCTCAAACTTTAGCCCCACCCAATCAGCATCGATCGCATCCTCTCAAGCTTTAGCCCCACCCAATCAGCATCATTCACACCCTCTCAAGCTTTATCCCCACCCAATCAGCATCGTTCACACCCTCTCAAGCTTTAGCCCCACCCAATCAGCATCGTTCACACCCTCTCAAGCTTTATCCCCACCCAATCAGCATCGTTCACACCCTCTCAAGCTTTAGCCCCACCCAATCAGCATCGTTCACACCCTCTCAAGCTTTAGCCCCACCTAATCAGCATAGTTCACACCCTCTCAAGCTTTATCCCCACCCAATCAGCATCGTTCACACCCTCTCAAGCATTAGCCCCACCCAATCAGCATCGTTCATACCCTCTCATGCTTTATCCCCACCCAATCAGCATCCTTCACACCCTCTCAAGCTTTAGCCCCACCCAATCAGTATCGTTCACACACTCTCAAGCTTTAGCCCCACCCAATCAGCATCGTTCACACCCTCTCAAGCTTTATCCCCACCCAATCAGCATTGTTCACACCCTCTCATGCTTTATCCCCACCCAATCAGCATCGTTCACACCCTCTCAAGCTTTATCCCCACCCAATCAGCATCCTTCACACCCTCTCAAGCTTTAGCCCCACCCAATCAGGATCGTTCACACCCTCTCAAGCTTTAGCCCCACCCAATCAGCATCGTTCACACCCTCTCAAGCTTTATCCCCACCCAATCAGCATCGTTCACACCCTCTCAAGCTTTAGCCCCACCCAGCTCTTTAAGGATTCACATGTGAAGCCATGTTCTAAACAAACAAAGATTCTAAGACTAAAGGCTGGTCAATACTACAGGTGTGTTCGTTAATTCGATCTGGACTGCCAGAGTGCGCTCTTCTGTGTGTTGGTAAACTCAGAGCGTTGTCAGATTGTCCGTTTGTAAATTCTCAGAGCGTTCAGAGCGCACACTGGACGCTCTGGTCGAGGAGTAGGGTTGATCCGGACGTTCTGACCTGACAACAGCCAAGCTAACTGGCTAACGTTGGCTAGCCTGCTGGCTAATTCTGGATACAAACGAGGGAACAGCTTACTCTGACCATTTTACTCGCCCTAGCAGAGCTGGATAGGCTGTTTTCATGTTTTCAAGAGCGTTGGTGACTGTAACTGTGCTTCTGGCAACAATTTAATTGTCGTTTTTCACCAACGTTTACTGACACCGGCCACATTCATCGGGTGTTGAACGTTTGTAAATTTGTCAGTAATTCTGCACTCTGTCGGACGAGAGGACTCTGAAACCAGAGTAGAGAGCCGGAGCGAATTTACCAGCGACATCTATCAACAGCCCTGAATAAGGTACAAGTCCACCCCTGAATAGGGTACAAGTCCACCCTTAAATAGGGTACAAGTCCACCCCTAAATAGGGTACAAGTCCACCCCTAAATAGGGTACAAGTCCACCCTTGAATAAGGTACAAGTCCACCCCTAAATAGGGTACAAGTCCATCCCTGAATAAGGTACGAGTCCACCCCTAAATAGGGTACAAATCCTCCCCTGATTAAGGTACAAGTCCACCCCTAAATAGGGTACAAGTCCACACTTAAACAAGTCCATCCCTGAATAAGGTACAACTACACCCCTAAATAGGATACAAGTCCACCCCTGAATAAGATACAAGTCCACACCTGAATAAGATACAACTACACCCCTGAATAAGGTACAAGTCCACCCCTAAATAGGGTACAAGTCCACCCCTGAATACGGTACAAGTCAGGTGAATAGGGTACAAGTCCAGCCCTGAATAAGGTACAAGTCCACCCCTAAATAGGGTACAAGTCCACCCCTGAATAAGGTACAAGTCAGGTGAATAGGGTACAAGTCCAGCCCTGAATAAGGTACAAGTCCACCCCTAAATAGGGTACAAGTCCACCCCTGAATAGGGTACAAGTCCACCCCTGAATAGGGTACAAGTCCACACCTGAATAGGGTACAAGTCCACCCCTGAATAAGGTACAAGTCATGTGAATAGGGTACAAGTCCAGCCCTGAATAAGGTACAAGTCCACCCCTAAATAGGGTACAAGTCCACCCCTGAATACGGTACAAGTCCACACCTGAATAAGGTTCAAGTCCACCCCTGAATAGGGTACAAGTCCATCCCCTGAAAAGGGTACAAGTCCAACCCTAAATAGGGTACAAGTCCAGCCTTAAATAGGGTACAAGTCCACCCCTGAATAGGGTACAAGTCCACACCTGAATAGGGTACAAGTCCACCCCTAAATAGGGTACAAGTCCATCCCTAAATAGGGTACAAGTCCACACCTGAATAAGGTACAAGTCCACCCCTAAATAGGATACAAATCCACCCTTGAATAAGGTACAAGTCCACCCCTAAATAGGATACAAATCCACCCCTGAATAGGGTACAAGTCCACACCTGAATAGGGTACAAGTCCACACCTGAACAGGGTACAAGTCCACCCCTAAATAGGGTACAAGTCCACCCCTTAATAGGGTACAAGTCCACCCCTGAAGAATTCTCTCCCCTCCCCAAACCACCCAGGGCTACACAACATCAATGCAACACTCCTGCACAATGGCTACAGATGGAAGGTGGTTGTTGTTTAGAAAAATATATAAAAAATTGATTTATTCTTCAGTTTTACTCGTCATCATCGAATCCGTGACTATTTCTCGCTCTCTGTATTCTAGACCAGTGTGTAAAATGGATTTGTGTGTGATTATAAGTGTGTGTGCGTGCATGTGTTGTCTGACTGCAGGCTTCTCTGTCAGCTGCCATTATTGGAGCGATGCAATTAAGATTTAGTGTTCTCCTGTCTGTGTTTTCCTGGAGGATATGAAGGAAGAATAATCTAGAAATGTATGTCTGTCTGTCTCTAGCTATCCTTCTAACCTCAGTTTCCTCCTAACCTCTCTCTCTCTCTCCTTCTAAACTCTCTCTCCTCTTAACCTCTCTCCTCTTAACCTCTCTCCTCCTAACCTCTCTCTCTCTCTCTCCTAACCTCTCTCTCTCTCTCTCTCCTCCCAACCTCTCTCTCTCCTCCTAACCTCTCTCTCTCTCCTCCTAACCTCTCTCTCTCTCCTCCTCTCTCCCCCTCCTCCTAACCTCTCTCTATCTCACAACCTATCCTCTCTCTCATTCTAAGTTATCCTTTTCTTCTTCTAACCTCTCTCTATCCTCTTAACCTCTCGCTCTCCTCCTAACCTCTCTCTCTCTCTTCCTAACCTCTCTCTCTCCTCCTAACATATCTCTCTCTCTCCTCCTAACCTCTCTCTCTCTCTCTCTCTCTCTCCTCCTAACCTCTCTCTCTCCTCCTAACCTCTCTCTCTATCTCTCCTTCTAACCTCTCTCTCTCCTTCTAACCTCTCTCTCTCCTCCTAACCTCTCTCTCTCCCCCTAACCTCTCTCTCTCTCCTCCTAACCTCTCTCTCTCTCCTCCTAACCTCCCTCTCTCCTCCTAACCTCTATCTCTCTCCTTCTAAACTCTCTCTCTCCTCCTAACCTCTCTCTCTCCTCCTAACCTCTCTCCCCCTCCTCCTAACCTCTCTCTATCTCTCCTCCTAACCTCTCTCTCTCTCCTCCTAACCTCTCTCTCTCCTACTCCTAACCTCTCTCTATCTCTCAACCTAATCTCTCTCTCTCTTTCTAAGTTCTCTCTCTTCTTCTAACCTCTGTCTCTCTCTGTCCCATTCTATCTATCTCTCTCTCTTACTCTGTCTCTCAACCTAACCTATCTCTCTCTCTCCTCCTAACCTCTCTCTCTCCTCCCAACATCTCTCTCTCTCTCCTTCTAACCTCTCTCTCTCTCTCTCTCCTTCTAACCTCTCTCTCTCATCCTAACTTCTCTCTCTCTCCTCCTAACCTCTCTCTGTCTCTCTCTCTCTCCTCCTAACCTCTCTCTCTCCTCCTAACATCTCTCTCTCTCTATCTCTCCTTCTAACCTCTCTCTCTCTCTCCTTCTAACCTCTCTCTCTCATCCTAACCTCTCTCTCTCCCCTCCCTAACCTCTCTCTCTCTCTCTCTCCTCCTAACCTCTCTCTCTCCTCCTAACCTCTCTCTCTCCTCCTAACCACTCTCTCTCCTCCTAACCTCTCTCTCTCTCCTCCTAACCTCTCTCTCTCTCTCATCCTAACCTCACTCTCTCTCTCTCTCTCTCTCTCGCTCTCCTCCTAACCTCTCTCTCTCTCCTCCTAACCCCTCTATCTCTCTCCTCCTAACCTCTCTCTCTCTCCTCCTAACCTCTCTCTCTCTCTCCTCCTAACCACTCTCTCTCCTCCTAACCTCTCTCTCTCTCTCCTCCTAACCACTCTCTCTCCTCCTAACCTCTCTCTCTCTCCTCCTAACCCATCTATATCTCTCCTCCTAACCTCTCTCTCACTCTCCTCCTAACCTCTCTCTCTCTCCTCCTAACCTCTCTCCCCCTCCTCCTAACCTCTCTCTATCTCTCAACCTATCCTCAGCCCTCTCTGTGTGTTCCACATATCCATGCCCACTCTGTGAGCACCCTACTACGGCCCTCTATCCATGGGGGCCCTCCCTGAGTGATTTATGGACACTTTGGTGGATGAGGATGCGGACATACATCCGTGCAACTGGTAATTCAAAATAGGCACCTGGGAACCCAAAAATAGAAATATGGTCCTAAATGCACTTACCGGTGTTCCACATATCCATGCCCACTCTTTGAGCACCCTACTGCAGCCCTCTATCCATGGGCGCCCTCCCTGAGTGATTTATGGACAGTTTAAAATATGTCGGCGGATGCGGATTAGCATTGACATCTGTGCAACTGGTGATTGAAAATAGGCACCTGGGAACCCAAAGATTAAAAGATGGTCAGGAAAACAGCTAAGTCCAGACATCTCAATGCATTGCACTAAGTTTTAATGTGCAACTGGGAACCCAAAGTGGATGGTAAATAAATCACAGAAATTGCACTATGTCTGACTCTGGGCCTGGGGATTGGGAAATGGGCCAAAAAAGGGGGGACAGAGCAGCTCACCTCCACAGAGGATGACTGCTCTGCCCCCTTAAGGACAGTGGAATTCAGGCCTCTCTCTCAGGGAATGAGAGTACACATACAGGGCTGACAACCTAACCTCTCTCTCTCTCTCTCTCTCTCTCTCTCTCTCTCTCTCTCTCTCTCTCTCCTCCTAACCTCTCTCTCTCTCCTCCTAACCCCTCTCTCTCTCCTCCTAACCTCTCTCTCTCTCATTCTCTCTCTCAACCTAATCTCTCTCTCTCTCTCATTATATATATCTCTCTCACTCTCTCTCAACCTAACCTCTCTTTCTCATTCTAAGTTATCTCTCTCTTCTTCTAACCTCTCAAGATTAAATTAAATTCAAAGGGCTTTATTGGCATGGGAAACATATGTTTACATTGCCAAAGCCAGTGAAATAGACAAGAAACTAAAGGGAAATAAACAATAAAAAAATTAAGAATAAACATGACACAACAGTTTTAAAATAATATAGACCTTTCAAATGTTATATTATTGTTGTAACAATGTGCAAATTGTTGAAGAATGAAAGGGAAAATAAATTCACAGATGAATAGAGGTAGTATTTGTGCTCCAGTGGTAGTCCTTTCCTGATGGCAACAAGTCACACAGCTTCCTGCTGGCGGTGGTTTGTGCTCCAGTGGTAGTCCTTTCCTGATGGCAACAGGTCACACAGCTTCCTGCTGGCGGTGGTTTGTGCTCCAGTGGTAGTCCTTTCCTGATGGCAACAAGTCACACAGATTCCTGCTGGCGGTGGTTTGTGCTCCAGTGGTAGTCCTTTCCTGATGGCAACAAGTCACACAGCTTCCTGCTGGCGGTGGTTTGTGCTCCAGTGGTAGTCCTTTCCTGATGGCAACAAGTCACACAGCTTCCTGCTGGCGGTGGTTTGTGCTCCAGTGGTAGTCCTTTCCTGATGGCAACAAGTCACACAGCTTCCTGCTGGCGGTGGTTTGTGCTCCAGTGGTAGTCCTTTCCTGATGGCAACAAGTCACACAGCTTCCTGCTGGCGGTGGTTTGTGCTCCAGTGGTAGTCCTTTCCTGATGGCAACAAGTCACACAGCTTCCTGCTGGCGGTGGTTTGTGCTCCAGTGGTAGTCCTTTCCTGATGGCAACAAGTCACACAGCTTCCTGCTGGCGGTGGTTTGTGCTCCAGTGGTAGTCCTTTCCTGATGGCAACAGGTCACACAGCTTCCTGCTGGCGGTGGTTTGTGCTCCAGTGGTAGTCCTTTCCTGATGACAACAGGTCACACAGCTTCCTGCTGGCGGTGGTTTGTGCTCCAGTGGTAGTCCTTTCCTGATGGCAACAAGTCACACAGCTTCCTGCTGGCGGTGGTTTGTGCTCCAGTGGTAGTCCTTTCCTGATGGCAACAAGTCACACAGCTTCCTGCTGGCGGTGGTTTGTGCTCCAGTGGTAGTCCTTTCCTGATGGCAACAAGTCACACAGCTTCCTGCTGCGGTGGTTTGTGCTCCAGTGGTAGTCCTTTCCTGATGGCAACAAGTCACACAGCTTCCTGCTGCGGTGGTGCACTGTGGTATTTCACTTAATACAGTTTATCAAGATTGGATTTGTTTTCAAATTCTTTAAGGGTCTGTGTAATCAAATCAAATCTAATTGTATTTGTCACATGCGGCGAATACAACAGTTGTAGACCTTACAGTGAAACAGAGTCAATGTGGAGGCTATATACAGGGGGTACCGGTACAGAGTCAATGTGGAGGCTATATACAGGGGGTACCGGTATGGAATCAATGTGGAGGCTATATACAGGGGGTACCGGTACAGAGTCAATGTGGAGACTATATACAGGGGGTACTGGTACAGAGTCAATGTGGAGGCTATATACAGGTGCTACCGGTATGGAGTCAATGTGGAGGCTATATACAGGGTACTGGTACGGAGTCAATGTGGAGGCTATATACAGGGGGTACCGGTACGGAGTCAATGTGGAGGCTATATACAGGGGGTAGCGGTACAGAGTCAATGTGGAGGCTATATACAGGGGTTACCGGTACAGAGTCAATGTGGAGTCTATATACAGGGGGTACCGGTACAGAGTCAATGTGGTGGCTATATACAGGGGTAGCGGTACAGAGTCAATGTGGAGGCTATATACAGGGGGTACCGGTACAGAGTCAATGTGAAGGCTATATACAGGGGGTACCGGTACGGAGTCAATGTGGAGGCTATATACAGGGGGTACCGGTACAGAGTCAATGTGGAGGCTATATACAGGGGGTACCGGTACAGAGTCAATGTGGAGGCTATATACAGGGGGTACCGGTACAGAGTCAATGTGGAGGCTATATACAGGGGTAGCGGTACAGAGTCAATGTGGAGGCTATATACAGGGGTACCGGTACAGAGTCAATATGGAGGCTATATACAGGGTACCGGTACAGAGTCAATGTGGAGGCTATATACAGGGGTAGCGGTACAGAGTCAATGTGGAGGCTATATACAGGTGGTACCGGTACAGAGTCAATGTGGAGGCTATATACAGGTGGTACCGGTACAGAGTCAATGTGGAGGATATATACAATGGGTACCGGTACAGAGTCAATGTGGAGGCTATATACAGGGGTACCGGTACAGAGTCAATGTGGAGGCTATATACAGGGGGTACCGGTACAGAGTCAATGTGGAGGCTATATACAGGGGGTACCGGTACAGAGTCAATGTGGAGGCTATATACAGGGGGTACCGGTACAGAGTCAATGTGGAGGCTATATACAGGGGGTACAGGTACAGAGTCAATGTGGAGGCTATATACAGGGGGTACTGGGACAGAGTCAATGTGGAGGCAATATACAGGGGGTACTGGGACAGAGTCAATGTGGAGGCTATATACAGGGGGTACCAGTACAGAGTCAATGTGGAGGCTATATACAGGGGTTACCGGTACAGAGTCAATTTGGAGGCTATATACAGGGTGTACCGGTACAGAGTCAATGTGGAGGCTATATACAGGGGGTACCGGTACAGAGTCAATGTGGAGGCTATATACAGGGGGTACCGGTACAGAGTCAATGTGGAGGCTATATACAGGGTATTACGGTACAGAGTCAATGTGGAGGCTATATACAGGGGGTACCGGTACAGAGTCAATGTGGAGGCTATATACAGGGTGTTACGGTACAGAGTCAATGTGGAGGCTATATACAGGGGGTACTGGTACAGAGTCAATGTGGAGGCTATATACAGGGGGTACCGGTACAGAGTCAATGTGGAGGCTATATACAGGGGGTACCGGTACAGAGTCAATGTGGAGGCTATATACAGGGTATTACGGTACAGAGTCAATGTGGAGGCTATATACAGGGGGTATCGGTACAGAGTCAATGTGGAGGCTCTATACAGGGGGTACCGGTACAGAGTCAATGTGGAGGCTATATACAGGGTGTTACGGTACAGAGTCAATGTGGAGGCTATATACAGGGGGTATGGGTACAGAGTCAATGTGGAGGCTATATACAGGGGGTACCGGTACAGAGTCAATGTGGAGGCTATATACAGGGGGTACCGGTACAGAGTCAATGTGGAGGCTATATACAGGGTATTACGGTACAGAGTCAATGTGGAGGTTATATACAGGGGGTACTGGTACAGAGTCAATGTGGAGGCTATATACAGGGGGTACTGGTACAGAGTCAATGTGGAGGCTATATACAGGGTATTACGGTACAGAGTCAATGTGGAGGCTATATACAGGTGGTACCGGTACAGAGTCAATGTGGAGGCTATATACAATGTGTTACGGTACAGAGTCAATGTGGAGGCTATATACAGGGTTTTACGGTACAGAGTCAATGTGGAGACTATATACAGGGGGTACTGGTACAGAGTCAATGTGGAGGCTATATACAGGGTATTACGTTACAGAGTCAATGTGGAGGCTATATACAGGGGGTACTGGTACAGAGTCAATATGGAGGCTATATACAGGGGGTACCGGTACAGAGTCAATGGGGAGGCTATATACAGGGGGTACCGGTACAGAGTCAATGTGGAGGCTATATACAGGGTATTACGGGACAGAGTCAATGTGGAGGCTATATACAGGGTATTACGGTACAGAGTCAATGAGGAGGATATATACAGGGTATTATGGTACAGAGACAATGTGGAGGCTATATACAGGGGGCACCGGCACAGAGTCAATGTGGAGGCTATATACAGGGGGTACCGGTACAGAGTCAATGTGGAGGCTATATACAGGGGGTACCGGTACAGAGTCAATGTGGAGGCTATATACAGGGAGTACCGGTACAGAGTCAATGTGGAGGCTATATACAGGGTATTACGGTACAGAGTCAATGTGGAGGCTATATACAGGGGGTACTGGTACAGAGTCAATGTGTAGGATATATACAGGGGGTACCGGTACAGAGTCAATGTGGAGGCTATATACAGGGAGTACCGGTACAGAGTCAATGTGGAGGCTATATACAGGGTATTACGGTACAGAGTCAATGTGGAGGCTATATACAGGGGGTACTGGTACAGAGTCAATGTGTAGGATATATACAGGGGGTACCGGTACAGAGTCAATGTGGAGGCTATACACAGGGGGTACCGGTACAGAGTCAATGTGGAGGCTATATACAGGGTATTACGGTACAGAGTCAATGTGGAGGCTATATACAGGGGGTACTGGTACAGAGTCAATGTGGAGGCTATATACAGGGTGTTACGGTACAGAGTCAATGTGGAGGCTATATTCAGGGGGTACTGGTACAGAGTCAATGTGGTGGCTATATACAGGGGGTACCGGTACAGAGTCAATGTGGAGGCTATATACAGGGTATTACGGTACAGAGTCAATGTGGAGGCTATATACAGGGTATTACGGTACAGAGTCAATGTGGAGGCTATATACAGGGTGTTACAGTACAGAGTCAATGTGGAGGCTATATACAGGGGGTACTGGTACAGAGTCAATGTGGTGGCTATATTAAGGGGGTACCGGTACAGAGTCAATGTGGAGGCTATATACAGGGTATTACGGTACAGAGTCAATGTGGAGGCTATATACAGGGTATTACGGTACAGAGTCAATGTGGAGGCTATATACAGGGTGTTACAGTACAGAATCAATGTGGAGGCTATATACAGGGGGTACTGGTACAGAGTCAATGTGGTGGCTATATACAGGGGGTACCGGTACAGAGTCAATGTGGAGGCTATATACAGGGGGTACTGGTACAGAGTCAATGTGTAGTATATATACAGAGGGTACCGGTACAGAGTCAACGTGGAGGCTATATACATGGTATTACGGTACAGAGTCAATGTGGAGGCTATATACAGGGGGTACTGGTACAGAGTCAATGTGGAGGCTATATACAGGGTATTACGGTACAGAGTCAATGTGGAGGCTATATACAGGGGGTACCGGTACAGAGTCAATGTGGAGGCTATATACAGGGTATTACGGTACAGAGTCGATGTGGGGGCTATATACAGGGGGTACCGGTACAGAGTCAATGTGGAGGCTATATACAGGGTGTTACGGTACAGAGTCAATGTGGAGGCCATATATAGGGGGTACTGGTACAGAGTCAATGTGGTGGCTATATACAGGGGGTACCGGTACAGAGTCAATGTGGAGGCTATATACAGGGTATTACGGTACAGAGTCAATGTGGAGGCTATATACAGGGTTTTACGGTACAGAGTCAATGTGGAGGCTATATACAGGGGGTACCGGTACGGAGTCAATGTGGAGGCTATATACAGGCTGTACTGGTACAGAGTCAATGTGGAGGCTATATACAGGGGGTACCGGTACGGAGTCAATGTGGAGGCTATATACAGGGGGTACCGGTACAGAGTCAATGTGGAGGCTATATACAGGGTGTTACGGTACAGAGTCAATGTGGAGGCTATATACAGGGGTACTGGTACAGAGTCAATGTGGAGGCTATATACAGGGGGTACTGCACGGAGTCAATGTGGAGGCTATATACAGGGGGTACCGGTACAGAGTCAATGTGGAGGCTATATACAGGGTGTACCGGTACAGAGTCAATGTGGAGGCTATATACAGGGTATTACGGTACAGAGTCAATGTGGAGGCTATATACAGGGGGTACTGGTACAGAGTCAATGTGGAGGCTATATACAGGGTGTTACGGTACAGAGTCAATGTGGAGGCTATATACAGGGGGTACCGGTACAGAGTCAATGTGGAGGCTATATACAATGTGTTACGGTACAGAGTCAATGTGGAGGCTATATACAGGGTTTTACGGTACAGAGTCAACGTGGAGGCAAAATACAGGGTATTACGGTACAGAGTCAATGTGGAGGCTATATACAGGGGGTACCGGTACAGAGTCAATGTGGAGGCTATATACAGGCTGTACTGGTACAGAGTCAATGTGGAGGCTATATACAGGGGGTACCGGTATGGAGTCAATGTGGAGGCTATACAGGTGGTACCGGTACAGAGTCAATGTGGAGGCTATATACAGGGTGTTACGGTACAGAGTCAATGTGGAGGCTATATGCAGGGGGTACTGGTACAGAGTCAATGTGGAGGCTATATACAGGGGGTACCGGTACAGAGTCAATGTGGAGGCTATATACAGGGGGTACCGGTACAGAGTCAATGTGGAGGCTATATACAGGGTATTACGGTACAGAGTCAATGTGGAGGCTATATACATGGGGTACTGGTACAGAGTCAATGTGGAGGCTATATACAGGGGGTACTGGTACAGAGTCAATGTGGAGGCTATATACAGGGTATTACAGTACAGAGTCAATGTGGAGGCTATATACAGGGGGTACCGGAACAGAGTCAATGTGGAGGCTATATACAATGTGTTATGGTACAGAGTTAATGTGGAGGCTATATACAGGGTTTTACGGTACAGAGTCAATGTGGAGACTATATACAGGGGGTACTGGTACAGAGTCAATGTGGAGGCTATATACAGGGTATTACGTTACAGAGTCAATGTGGAGGCTATATACAGGGGGTACTGGTACAGAGTCAATGTGGAGGCTATATACAGGGGGTACCGGTACAGAGTCAATGGGGAGGCTATATACAGGGGGTACCGGTACAGAGTCAATGTGGAGGCTATATACAGGGTATTACGGGACAGAGTCAATGTGGAGGCTATATACAGGGTATTACGGTACAGAGTCAATGAGGAGGATATATACAGGGTATTATGGTACAGAAACAATGTGGAGGCTATATACAGGGGGTACCGGTACAGAGTCAATGTGGAGGCTATATACAGGGGGTACTGGTACATAGTCAATGTGGAGGCTATATACAGTGTATTACGGTACAGAGTCAATGTGGAGGCTATA
This sequence comes from Oncorhynchus masou masou, assembly GCF_036934945.1. Lineage (NCBI taxonomy): Eukaryota > Metazoa > Chordata > Actinopteri > Salmoniformes > Salmonidae > Oncorhynchus > Oncorhynchus masou. The sequence goes on along the minus strand of NW_027008996.1, from coordinate 37,084 downwards.
TACAGGGTATTACAGTACAGAGTCAATGTGGAGGCTATATACAGGGGGTACCGGTACAGAGTCAATGTGGAGGCTATATACAATGTGTTATGTTACAGAGTCAATGTGGAGGCTATATACAGGGTTTTACGGTACAGAGTCAATGTGTAGACTATATACAGGGGGTACTGGTACAGAGTCAATGTGGAGGCTATATACAGGGTATTACGTTACAGAGTCAATGTGGAGGCTATATACAGGGCATACTGGTACAGAGTCAATGTGGAGGCTATATACAGGGGGTACCGGTACAGAGTCAATGGGGAGGCTATATACAGGGGGTACCGGTACAGAGTCAATGTGGAGGCTATATACAGGGTATTACGGGACAGAGTCAATGTGGAGGCTATATACAGGGTATTACGGTACAGAGTCAATGAGGAGGATATATACAGGGTATTATGGTACAGAAACAATGTGGAGGCTATATACAGGGGGTACCGGTACAGAGTCAATGTGGAGGCTATATACAGGGAGTACCGGTACAGAGTCAATGTGGAGGCTATATACAGGGTATTACGGTACAGAGTCAATGTGGAGGCTATATACAGGGGGTACTGGTACAGAGTCAATGTGTAGGATATATACAGGGGGTACCGGTACAGAGTCAATGTGGAGGCTATATACAGGGGGTACCGGTACAGAGTCAATGTGGAGGCTAAATACAGGGTATTACGGTACAGAGTCAATGTGGAGGCTATATACAGGGGGTACCGGTACAGAGTCAATGTGGAGGCTATATACAGGGTGTTACGGTACAGAGTCAATTTGGAGACTATATACAGGGGGTACTGGTACAGAGTCAATGTGGTGGCTATATACAGGGGGTACCGGTACAGAGTCAACGTGGAGGCTATATACAGGGTATTACGGTACAGAGTCAATGTGGAGGCTATATACAGGGTATTACGGTACAGAGTCAATGTGGAGGCTATATACAGGGTGTTACAGTACAGAGTCAATGTGGAGGCTATATACAGGGGGTACTGGTACAGAGTCAATGTGGTGGCTATATTAAGGGGGTACCGGTACAGAGTCAATGTGGAGGCTATATACAGGGTATTACGGTACAGAGTCAATGTGGAGGCTATATACAGGGTATTACGGTACAGAGTCAATGTGGAGGCTATATACAGGGTGTTACAGTACAGAGTCAATGTGGAGGCTATATACAGGGGGTACTGGTACAGAGTCAATGTGGTGGCTATATACAGGGTGTACCGGTACAGAGTCAATGTGGAGGCTATATACAGGGGGTACTGGTACAGAGTCAATGTGTAGTATATATACAGAGGGTACCGGTACAGAGTCAATGTGGAGGCTATATACAGGGGGTACCGGTACAGAGTCAACGTGGAGGCTATATACAGGGTATTACGGTACAGAGTCAATGTGGAGGCTATATACAGGGGGTACTGGTACAGAGTCAATGTGGAGGCTATATACAGGGTATTACGGTACAGAGTCAATGTGGAGGCTATATACAGGGGGTACCGGTACAGAGTCAACGTGGAGGCTATATACAGGGTATTACGGTACAGAGTCAATGTGGAGGCTATATACAGGGTGTTACGGTACAGAGTCAATGTGGAGGCTATATACAGGGGGTACTGGTACAGAGTCAATGTGGTGGCTATATACAGGCTGTACTGGTACAGAGTCAATGTGGAGGCTATATACAGGGGGTACCGGTACAGAGTCAATGTGGAGGCTATATACAGGGGGTACCGGTACAGAGTCAATGTGGAGTCTATATACAGGGTATTACGGTACAGAGTCAATGTGGAGGATATATACAGGGTATTACGGTACAGAGTCAATGTGGAGGCTATATACAGGGTATTACGGTACATAGTCAATGTGGAGGCTATATACAGGGTATTACGGTACAGAGTCAATGTTGAGGCTATATACAGGGTGTTACAGTACAGAGTCAATATACAGGGGGTACCGGTACAGAGTCAATGTGGAGGCTATATACAGGGGTACCGGTACAGAGTCAATGTGGAGGCTATATACAGGTGGTACCTGTACAGAGTCAATGTGGAGGCTATATACAGGTGGTACCGGTACAAAGTCAGTGTGAAAATATTTGTCTCTGATGTGGTCAAACAGAATATTTGGACATTCAGCTCAGTTTCCACCTGAATTTATGGGCAGTGAGCACATTGCCCATCTTCTCTTTTTCGTTTTATTTATTTTACCTGTTCAGGGGCAGAACGACAGATTTGTACCTTGTCAGCTCGGGGGTTTGAACTCACAACTTTCCGGCTGCTAGTCCAACGCTCTACCCACTAGGCTACCCTGCCGCCCCAGGTCTGTCTACTGCGGCCTTTTTCAATAACAAGGCTATGCTCAGAGTCTATACATAATCAAAGCTTTCCTTAATTTAAGGTTCAGTCACAGTGGTCACGTATTCTGCCACGTTGTGCTCTTTGTTTAGGGCCAAATAACATAGTTTCTTGGTTGATTCTTTCCAATGTGTCAAAATAATTATACTTTTGTTTTCTCATGATTTGGTTGGGTCTAATTGTGTTGCTGTTCTTTCCCTGGGACTCTTCTCCAGGTTCATCGCTCTGTAGGGGAAGGATTTGTTAAGGAAGGTTTGAAAAACCTTGTAGAATTTAATTGCTCTCTTTTGAATACATTCTCACTCTCTCTCCCTCTAACCTCTTTCTCTCTTTCACCGTCTAACATATCTCTCTCTCCTTCCAACATATCTCCCTCTCTCCTTCCATCATCTCACTCTCTCTGCTTCCATCACATCTCTCTCTCTCCTTCCATCATCTCTCTCTCCTTCCATCATCTCTCTCTCCTTCTAACATCTCTCTCTCTCTCTCCTTCCATCACATCTCTCTCTCCTTCCATCATCTTTCTCTCTCCTTCTAACATCTCTCTCTCTCCTTCCATCATATCTCTCTCTCCTTCCATCATCTCTCTCTCCTTCCATATTTCTCTCTCTCCTTCCATATCTCTCTCTCCTTCCATACCTCTCTCTCTCCTTTCATTTCTCCCTCTCTCCTTCCATCATCTCTCTCTCTCTCCTTCCATCATCTCTCTCCCTCCTAACATCTCTCTCCCTCTCCTAACATCTCTCTCTCTCCTTCCATCATCTCTCTCTCTCCTTCCATACCTCTCTCTCTCCTTTCATCTCTCCCATTTAATCTCTCCTTCCATCATCTCTTCATCTCTCTCTCTCTTCATCATCTCTCTCCCTCCTCATCTCTCTCCTTCCATCATCTCTCTCTCCTTTCATCATCTCTCTCTCCTTCCATCATCATCATCCTTTCATCTATCTCTCTCCTTTCATCATCTCTCTCTCCATTCATCTATCTCCTCTCTCCTTCCTGTGTATCATCTCCATCTCTCTCTCCTTCCATCATCTCTCTCATCAGGTCTGTCCTTTATCATCTCTCTCCTTCCATCTCTCTCTCCTTCCATCTCTCTCTCTCTCCTTCCATCTCTCCTCCTCTTCAGTCTGTATCTCTCTCCTTCCATCATCAGGTCTCTCTCCTTTCATCATCTCCTCTCTCCTTCCATTATCTCTCTCCCTCTCCTAACATATCTCCCTCTCTCTCTCCATCTAATGAGCTGGACTACACTACCACCACATACACATTGGTTCCAACAGTGTCAGAAAGATACAGCTACTAATCACCGTGGAGGGAACTGGTTTAGCCTCAACTACCTTAAGTAGTCCTGTGTATCAGGTCTGTCCTGTGTATCAGGTCTGTCCTGTGTATCAGGTCTCCAGTCTGTCCTGTGTATCAGGTCTCCAGTCTGTCCTGTGTATCAGGTCTCCACTCTGTCCTGTGTATCAGGTCTCCAGTCTCTGTGTATCAGGTCTCCAGTCTGTCCTGTGTATCAGGTCTCCAGTCTGTCCTGTGTATGTCCAGTCTGTCCTGTGTATCAGGTCTCCAGTCTGTCCTGTGTATCAGGTCTCCATCAGGTCTGTCTGTGTCCTGTGTATCAGGTCTCCAGTCTGTCCTGTGTATCAGGTCTCCAGTCTGTCCTGTGTATCCAGGTCTCCAGTCCTGTGTATCAGGTCTGTCCTGTGTATCAGGGTCTCCAGGTCTCTGTCCTGTGTATCAGGTCTCCACTCTGTCCTGTGTATCAGGTCTGTCCTGTGTATCAGGTCTCCAGTCTGTCCTGTGTATCAGGTCTCCAGTCTGTCCTGTGTATCAGGTCTCCAGTCTGTCCTGTGTATCAGGTCTCCAGTCTGTCCTGTGTATCAGGTCTCCAGTCTGTCCTGTGTATCAGGTCTCCAGTCTGTCCTGTGTATCAGGTCTGTCCTGTGTATCAGGTCTCCAGTCTGTCCTGTGTATCAGGTCTCCAGTCTGTCCTGTGTATCAGGGTCTCCCAGTCTGTCCTGTGTATCAGGTCTCCAGTCTGTCCTGTGTATCAGGTCTCCAGTCTGTCCTGTGTATCAGGTCTCCCAGGTCTCTGTCCTGTGTATCAGGTCTCCAGTCTGTCCTGTGTATCAGGTCTCCAGTCTGTCCTGTGTATCAGGTCTCCAGTCTGTCCTGTGTATCAGGTCTCAGGTCTCCAGTCTGTCCTGTGTATCAGGTCTCCAGTCTGTCCTGTGTATCAGGGTCTGTCCTGTGTATCAGGTCTGTCCTGTGTATCAGGTCTCCAGTCTGTCCTGTGTATCAGGTCTCCAGTCTGTCCTGTGTATCAGGTCTCCAGTCTGTCCTGTGTATCAGGTCTCCAGTCTGTCCTGTGTATCAGGGTCTGTCCTGTGTATCAGGTCTCCAGTCTGTCCTGTGTATCAGGTCTCCAGTCTGTCCTGTGTATCAGGTCTGTCCTGTGTATCAGGTCCTGTGTATCAGGTCTGTCCTGTGTATCAGGTCTCCAGTCTGTCCTGTGTATCAGGTCTCCAGTCTGTCCTGTGTATCAGGTCTCCAGTCTGTCCTGTGTATCAGGTCTCCAGTCTGTCCTGTGTATCAGGTCTGTCCTGTGTATCAGTCTGTCAGGTCTGTCCTGTGTATCAGGTCTCCAGTCTGTCCTGTGTATCAGGTCTGTCCTGTGTATCAGGTCTCCAGTCTGTCCTGTGTATCAGGTCTCCAGTCTGTCCTGTGTATCAGGTCTCAGTCTGTCCTGTGTATCAGGTCTGTCTGTCCTGTGTATCAGGTGTCCTGTGTATCAGGTGTCCCTGTCCTGTGTATCAGGTCTCCAGTCTGTCCTGTGTATCAGGTCTCCAGTCTGTCCTGTGTATCAGGTCTGTCCTGTGTATCAGGTCTGTCCTGTGTATCAGGTCTCTGTCCTGTGTATCAGGTCTGTCCTGTGTATCAGGTCTGTCTGTCCTGTGTATCAGGTCTCCAGTCTGTCCTGTGTATGTCCTCTGTCCTGTGTATCAGGTCTCCAGTCTGTCCTGTGTATCAGGGTCTGTCCTGTGTATCAGGTCTCCAGTCTGTCCTGTGTATCAGGTCCTCCAGGTCTCCAGTCTGTCCTGTGTATCAGGTCTCCAGTCTGTCCTGTATCAGGTGTATCATCAGGTCTCCAGTCTGTCCTGTGTATCAGGTCTGTCTGTGTATCAGGTCTCCAGTCTGTCCTGTGTATCAGGTCTCCAGTCTGTCCTGTGTATCAGGTCTGTCCTGTGTATCAGGTCTCCAGTCTGTCCTGTGTATCAGGTCTCCAGTCTGTCCTGTGTATCAGGTCTGTCCTGTGTATCAGGTCTCCAGTCTGTCCTGTGTATCAGGTCTCCAGTCTGTCCTGTGTATCAGGTCTCCAGTCTGTCCTGTGTATCAGGTCTCCAGTCTGTCCTATGTATCAGGTCTGTCCTGTGTATCAGGTCTCCAGTCTGTCCTGTGTATCAGGTCTCCAGTCTGTCCTGTGTATCAGGTCTCCAGTCTGTCCTGTGTATCAGGTCTGTCCTGTGTATCAGGTCTCCAGTCTGTCCTGTGTATCAGGTCTCCAGTCTGTCCTGTGTATCAGGTCTCCAGTCTGTCCTGTGTATCAGGTCTCCAGTCTGTCCTGTGTATCAGGTCTCCAGTCTGTCCTGTGTATCAGGTCTCCAGTCTGTCCTGTGTATCAGTCTCCAGTCTGTCCCAGTCTGTCCTGTGTATCAGGTCTCCAGTCTGTCCTGTGTATCAGGTCTGTCCTGTGTATCAGGTCTGTCCTGTGTATCAGGTCTGTCTGTGTATCAGGTCTGTCCTGTGTATCAGGTCTCCAGTCTGTCCTGTGTATCAGGTCTCCAGTCTGTCCTGTGTATCAGGTCTCCAGTCTGTCCTGTGTATCAGGTCTCCTGTGTATCAGGTCTGTCCTGTGTATCAGGTCTCCAGTCTGTCCTGTGTATCAGGTCTCCAGTAGGTCCTGTGTATCAGGTCTCCAGTCTGTCCTGTGTATCAGGTCTCCAGTCTGTCCTGTGTATCAGGTCTCCAGTCTGTCCTGTGTATCAGGTCTCCAGTCTGTCCTGTGTATCAGGTCTCCAGTCTGTCCTGTGTATCAGGTCTGTCCTGTGTATCAGGTCTGTCCTGTGTATCAGGTCTCCAGTCTGTCCTGTGTATCAGGTCTGTCCTGTGTATCAGGTCTCCAGTCTGTCCTGTGTATCAGGTCTGTCCTGTGTATCAGGTCTCCAGTCTGTCCTGTGTATCAGGTCTCCAGTCTGTCCTGTGTATCAGGTCTCCAGTCTGTCCTGTGTATCAGGTCTCCAGTCTGTCCTGTGTATCAGGTCTGTCCTGTGTATCAGGTCTGTCCTGTGTATCAGGTCTCCAGTCTGTCCTGTGTATCAGGTCTCCAGTCTGTCCTGTGTATCAGGTCTCCAGTCTGTCCTGTGTATCAGGTCTCCAGTCTGTCCTGTGTATCAGGTCTCCAGTCTGTCCTGTGTATCAGGTCTCCAGTCCTGTGTATCAGGTCCAGTCTGTGTATCAGGTCTCCAGTCTGTCCCATCAGGTCTCCAGTCTGTCCTGTGTATCAGGTCTCCAGTCTGTCCTGTGTATCAGGTCTCCAGTCTGTCCTGTGTATCAGGTCTGTCCTGTGTATCAGGTCTCCAGTCTGTCCTGTGTATCAGGTCTCCAGTATGTCCTGTGTATCAGGTTTGTCCTGTGTATCAGGTCTGGTCTGTCCTGTGTATCAGGTCTCCAGTCTGTCCTGTGTATCAGGTCAGGTCCAGTCTGTCCTGTGTATCAGGTCTCCAGTCTGTCCTGTGTATCAGGTCTCCAGTCTGTCCTGTGTATCAGGTCTCCAGTCTGTCCTGTGTATCAGGTCTCCAGTCTGTCCTGTGTATCAGGTCTCCAGTCTGTCCTGTGTATCAGGTCTCCAGTCTGTCCTGTGTATCAGGTCTCCAGTCTGTCCTGTGTATCAGGTCTCCAGTCTGTCCTGTGTATCAGGTCTCCAGTCTGTCCTGTGTATCAGGTCTCCAGTCTGTCCTGTGTATCAGGTCTCCAGTCTGTCCTGTGTATCAGGTCTCCACTCTGTATCAGGTCTCCAGTCTGTCCTGTGTATCAGGTCTCCAGTCTGTCCTGTGTATCAGGTCTCCAGTCTGTCCTGTGTATCAGGTCTCCCAGGTCTCCAGTCTGTCCTGTGTATCAGGTCTCCAGTCTGTCCTGTGTATCAGGTCTCCAGTCTGTCCTGTGTATCAGGTCTCCACTCTGTCCTGTGTATCAGGTCTGTCCTGTGTATCAGGTCTCCAGTCTGTCCTGTGTATCAGGTCTCCAGTCTGTCCTGTGTATCAGGTCTCCAGTCTGTCCTGTGTATCAGGTCTCCAGTCTGTCCTGTGTATCAGGTCTCCAGTCTGTCCTGTGTATCAGGTCTGTCCTGTGTATCAGGTCTCCAGTCTGTCCTGTGTATCAGGTCTCCAGTCTGTCCTGTGTATCAGGTCTCCAGTCTGTCCTGTGTATCAGGTCTCCACTCTGTCCTGTGTATCAGGTCTCCAGTCTGTCCTGTGTATCAGGTCTCCAGTCTGTCCTGTGTATCAGGTCTCCAGTCTGTCCTGTGTATCAGGTCTCCACTCTGTCCTGTGTATCAGGTCTCCAGTCTGTCCTGTGTATCAGGTCTCCAGTCTGTCCTGTGTATCAGGTCTCCACTCTGTGTCCTGTGTATCAGGTCTCCAGTCTGTCCTGTGTATCAGGTCTCCAGTCTGTCCTGTGTATCAGGTCTCCAGTCTGTCCTGTGTATCAGGTCTCCAGTCTGTCCTGTGTATCAGGTCTCCAGTCTGTCCTGTGTATCAGGTCTCCAGTCTGTCCTGTGTATCAGGTCTCCAGTCTGTCCTGTGTATCAGGTCTCCAGTCTGTCCTGTGTATCAGGTCTGTCCTGTGTATCAGGTCTGTCCTGTGTATCAGGTCTCCAGTCTGTCCTGTGTATCAGGTCTCCAGTCTGTCCTGTGTATCAGGTCTCCAGTCTGTCCTGTATCAGGTCTCCAGTCTGTCCTGTGTATCAGGTCTCCAGTCTGTCCTGTGTATCAGGTCTCCAGTCTGTCCTGTGTATCAGGTCTCCAGTCTGTCCTGTGTATCAGGTCTCCAGTCTGTCCTGTGTATCAGGTCTCCAGTCTGTCCTGTGTATCAGGTCTCCAGTCTGTCCTGTGTATCAGGTCTCCAGTCTGTCCTGTGTATCAGGTCTCCAGTCTGTCCTGTGTATCAGGTCTCCAGTCTGTCCTGTGTATCAGGTCTCCAGTCTGTCCTGTATCAGGTCTCCAGTCTGTCCTGTGTATCAGGTCTCCAGTCTGTCCTGTGTATCAGGTCTCCAGTCTGTCCTGTGTATCAGGTCTCCAGTCTCAGTATGTCCTGTGTATCAGGTCTGTCCTGTGTATCAGGTCTCCAGTCTGTCCTGTGTATCAGGTCTCCAGGTCTGTCCTGTGTATCAGGTCTCCAGTCTGTCCTGTGTATCAGGTCTCCAGTCTGTCCTGTGTATCAGGTCTCCAGTCTGTCCTGTGTATCAGGTCTCCAGTCTGTCCTGTGTATCAGGTCTCCAGTCTGTCCTGTGTATCAGGTCTCCAGTCTGTCCTGTGTATCAGGTCTCCAGTCTGTCCTGTGTATCAGGTCTCCAGGTCTGTCCTGTGTATCAGGTCTCCAGTCTGTCCTGTGTATCAGGGTCTCCAGTCTGTCCTGTGTATCAGGTCTCCAGTCTGTCCTGTGTATCAGGTCTCAGTCTGTCCTGTGTATCAGGTCTCCAGTCTGTCCTGTGTATCAGGTCTCCAGTCTGTCCTGTGTATCAGGTCCAGTCCTGTGTATCAGGTCTCCAGTCTGTCCTGTGTATCAGGTCTCCAGTCTGTCCTGTGTATCAGGTCTCCAGTCTGTCCTGTGTATCAGGTCTCCAGTCTGTCCTGTGTATCAGGTCTCCACTCTGTCTGTCCTGTGTATCAGGTCTCCAGTCTGTCCTGTGTATCAGGTCTCCAGTCTGTCCTGTGTATCAGGTCTCCAGTCTGTCCTGTGTATCAGGTCTGTCCTGTGTATCAGGTCTCTGTCCTGTGTATCAGGTCTCCAGTCTGTCCTGTGTATCAGGTCTGTCCTGTGTATCAGGTCTCCAGTCTGTCCTGTGTATCAGGTCTGTCCCAGTCTCCAGTCTGTCCTGTGTATCAGGTCTCCAGTCTGTCCTGTGTATCAGGTCTCCAGTCTGTCCTGTGTATCAGGTCTCCAGTCTGTCCTGTGTATCAGGTCTCCAGTCTGTCCTGTGTATCAGGTCTCCAGTCTGTCTGTGTATCAGGTCTGTCCTGTGTATCAGGTCTCCACTCTGTCCTGTGTATCAGGTCTGTCCTGTGTATCAGGTCTCCAGTCTGTCCTGTGTATCAGGTCTCCAGTCTGTCTGTCCTGTGTATCAGGTCTCCAGTCTGTCCTGTGTATCAGGTCTCCAGTCTGTCCTGTGTATCAGGTCTCCAGTCTGTCCTGTGTATCAGGTCAGGTCCAGTCTGTCCTGTGTATCAGGTCTCCAGTCTGTCCTGTGTATCAGGTCTCCAGTCTGTCCTGTGTATCAGGTCTCCAGTCTGTCCTGTGTATCAGGTCTGTCCTGTGTATCAGGTCTCAGTCTGTCCTGTGTATCAGGTCTCCAGTCTGTCCTGTGTATCAGGTCTCCAGTCTGTCCTGTGTATCAGGTCTCCAGTCTGTCCTGTGTATCAGGTCTCCAGTCTGTCCTGTGTATCAGGTCTCCACTCTGTCCTGTGTATCAGGTCTGTCCAGGTCTGTCCTGTGTATCAGGTCTCCAGTCTGTCCTGTGTATCAGGGTCTGTCCTGTGTATCTGGTCTCCAGTCTGTCCTGTGTATCAGGTCTCCACTCTGTCCTGTGTATCAGGTCTGTGTATCAGGTCTCCAGTCTGTCCTGTGTATCAGGTCTCCAGTCTCCAGGTCTGTCCTGTGTATCAGGTCTCCAGTCTGTCCTGTGTATCAGGTCTCCAGTCTGTCCTGTGTATCAGGTCTGTCTGTCCTGTGTATCAGGTCTCCAGTCTGTCCTGTGTATCAGGTCTCCAGTCTGTCCTGTGTATCAGGTCTCCAGTCTGTCCTGTGTATCAGGTCTCCAGTCTGTCCTGTGTATCAGGTCTCCAGTCTGTCCTGTGTATCAGGTCTCCAGTCTGTCCTGTGTATCAGGTCTCCAGTCTGTCCTGTGTATCAGGTCTCCAGTCTGTCCTGTGTATCAGGTCTCCAGTCTGTCCTGTGTATCAGGTCTCCAGTCTGTCCTGTGTATCAGGTCTGTCCTGTGTATCAGGTCTCCAGTCTGTCCTGTGTATCAGGTCTCCAGTCTGTCCTGTGTATCAGGTCTCCAGTCTGTCCTGTGTATCAGGTCTCCAGTCTGTCCTGTGTATCAGGTCTCCAGTCTGTCCTGTGTATCAGGTCTCCAGTCTGTCCTGTGTATCAGGTCTCAGGTCTCCAGTCTGTCCTGTGTATCAGGTCTCCAGTCTGTCCTGTGTATCAGGTCTCCAGTCTGTCCTGTGTATCAGGTCTCCAGTATGTCCTGTGTCCGGTCTGTCTGTCCTGTGTATCAGGTCTCCAGTCTGTCCTGTGTATCAGGGTCTGTCTGTGTATCAGGTCTGTCCTGTGTATCAGGTCTCCAGTCTGTCCTGTGTATCAGGTCTCCAGTCTGTCCTGTGTATCAGGTCTCCAGTCCTGTGTCCTGTGTATCAGGTCTCCAGTCTGTCCTGTGTATCAGGTCTCCAGTCTGTCCTGTGTATCAGGTCTCCAGTCTGTCCTGTGTATCAGGTCTCCAGTCTGTCCTGTGTATCAGGTCTCCAGTCTGTCCTGTGTATCAGGTCTCCAGTCTGTCCTGTGTATCAGGTCTCCAGTATGTCCTGTGTATCAGGTCTGTCCTGTGTATCAGGTCTCCAGTCTGTCCTGTGTATCAGGTCTCCAGTAGGTCCTGTGTATCAGGTCTGTCCTGTGTATCAGGTCTCCACTCTGTCCTGTGTATCAGGTCTCCAGTCTGTCCTGTGTATCAGGTCTCCAGTCTGTCCTGTGTATCAGGTCTCCACTCTGTCCTGTGTATCAGGTCTCCAGTCTGTCCTGTGTATCAGGTCTGTCCTGTGTATCAGGTCTCAGTCTGTCTGTGTATCAGGTCTCCAGTCTGTCCTGTGTATCAGGTCTCCAGTCTGTCCTGTGTATCAGGTCTCCAGTCTGTCCTGTGTATCAGGTCTCCAGTCTCCTGTCCTGTGTATCAGGTCTCCAGTATGTCCTGTGTATCAGTCTGTCTGTGTATCCAGGTCTGTCCTGTGTATCAGGTCTCCAGTCTGTCCTGTGTATCAGGTCTCCAGTCTGTCCTGTGTATCAGGTCTCCAGTCTGTCCTGTGTATCAGGTCTCCAGTCTGTCCTGTGTATCAGGTCTCCAGTCTGTCCTGTGTATCAGGTCTCCAGTCTGTCCTGTGTATCAGGTCTCCACTCTGTCCTGTGTATCAGGTCTCCAGTCTGTCCTGTGTATCAGGTCTGTCCTGTGTATCAGGTCTCCAGTCTGTCCTGTGTATCAGGTCTCCAGTCTGTCCTGTGTATCAGGTCTCCAGTCTGTCCTGTGTATCAGGTCTCCAGTCTGTCCTGTGTATCAGGTCTGTCCTGTGTATCAGGTCTCCAGTCTGTCCTGTGTATCAGGTCTCCAGTCTGTCCTGTGTATCAGGTCTCCAGTCTGTCCTGTGTATCAGGTCTCCAGTCTGTCCTGTGTATCAGGTCTCCAGTCTGTCCTGTGTATCAGTATCAGGTCTCCAGTCTGTCCTGTGTATCAGGTCTCCAGTCTGTCCTGTCTGGTCTCCAGTCTGTCCTGTATCAGGTCTCCAGTCTGTCCTGTGTATCAGGTCTGTCCTGTGTATCAGGTCCTGTGTATCAGGTCTCCAGTCTGTCCTGTGTATCAGGTCTCCAGTCTGTCCTGTGTATCAGGTCTGTCCTGTGTATCAGGTCTCAGTCTGTCCTGTGTATCAGGTCTCCTGTCCTGTGTATCAGGTCTCCACTCTGTCCTGTGTATCAGGTCTGTCCTGTGTATCAGGTCTCCAGTCTGTCCTGTGTATCAGGTCTCCAGTCTGTCCTGTGTATCAGGTCTCCAGTCTGTCCTGTGTATCAGGTCTCCAGTCTGTCCTGTGTATCAGGTCCAGTCTGTCCTGTGTATCAGGTCTCCAGTCTGTCCTGTGTATCAGGTCTCCAGTCTGTCCTGTGTATCAGGTCTCCAGTCTGTCCTGTGTATCAGGTCTGTCCTGTGTATCAGGTCTCCAGTCTGTCCTGTGTATCAGGTCTCCAGGTCTGTCCTGTGTATCAGGTCTCCAGTCTGTCCTGTGTATCAGGTCTCCAGTCTGTCCTGTGTATCAGGTCTGTCCTGTGTATCAGGTCTCCAGTCTGTCCTGTGTATCAGGTCTGTCCTGTGTATCTCCAGTCTGTCCTGTGTATCAGGTCTCCAGTCTGTCCTGTGTATCAGGTCTCCAGTCTGTCCTGTGTATCAGGTCTGTCCTGTGTATCAGGTCTCCACTCTGTCCTGTGTATCAGGTCTCCAGTCTGTCCTGTGTATCAGGTCTGTCCTGTGTATCAGGTCTCCAGTCTGTCCTGTGTATCAGGTCTCAGTCTGTCCTGTGTATCAGGTCCAGTCTGTCCTGTGTATCAGGTCTCCAGTCTGTCCTGTGTATCAGGTCTGTCCAGTCTGTCCTGTGTATCAGGTCTCCAGTCTGTCCTGTGTATCAGGTCTCCAGTCTGTCCTGTGTATCAGGTCTCCAGTCTGTCCTGTGTATCAGGTCTCCAGTCTGTCCTGTGTATCAGGTCTCCAGTCTGTCCTGTGTATCAGGTCTCCAGTCTGTCCTGTGTATCAGGTCTGTCCCAGTCTGTCCTGTGTATCAGGTCTCCAGTCTGTCCTGTGTATCAGGTCTCCAGTCTGTCCTGTGTATCAGGTCTGTCCTGTGTATCAGGTCTCCAGTCTGTCCTGTGTATCAGGTCTCCACTCTGTCCTGTGTATCAAGGTCCAGTCTGTCCTGTGTATCAGGTCTCCAGTCTGTCCTGTGTATCAGGTCTCCAGTATGTCCTGTGTATCAGGTCTGTCCTGTGTATCAGGTCTCCAGTCTGTCCTGTGTATCAGGTCTCCAGTAGGTCCTGTGTATCAGGTCTCCACTCTGTCCTGTGTATCAGGTCTCCACTCTGTCCTGTGTATCAGGTCTCCAGTCTGTCCTGTGTATCAGGTCTCCACTCTGTCCTGTGTATCAGGTCTCCAGTCTGTCCTGTGTATCAGGTCTCCAGTCTGTCCTGTGTATCAGGTCTCCAGTCTGTCCTGTGTATCAGGTCTCCACTCTGTCCTGTGTATCAGGTCTCCAGTCTGTCCTGTGTATCAGGTCTCCAGTCTGT